>NC_083647.1:27530863-27533363 GCF_963576545.1 Limanda limanda | reverse complement strand
CCATAAACCCTCTGAACCAATCAGGAGTCAGTGTCAGCTGTCAATCATCACGTCTCAGCCTGATTTTATATCATCAAATAACTGATTCAAACCAAACTGATCAGAAACACTTGAACAAACATCAGAGAGAGAAGATCGAGCTGAAACGACAGAAACATCTTCAACAAACATTTATACAACCTGATGTTCCTCCTGCTAACATGGAGGAGGAGGGTTTAAGACCTATACTCCAGTCAGCCACCAGGGGGTGATTGGGTCATTTTGGCTTCACTTTTGGGAGCTGTCATGTCGTCCAGAACAGAAAAACATATTCTTTGTCTCTTTGGCATCAGGTTTGATGATCTTTACTTCACATCCCAAATACCAGACTTTACAGAAGAGTTGTCGTATGAGCGTCTGAATGAGATCGTGAGTCAGGTGGTGTCGTGGTGATGTCAGGCTCCGGTGAAGCGGTGACTTGATGTTTTTCGAGACGGGACCACGTTGATCCTCTCGTCTGCAGATGTTGGCGTCCGGATGTCACCGTGGAAACGACACATGGAAGCGTCTGTTTCTGCATTTTTAAAGCTTTTGCATTTTCTAATATTCAAGGGTGAGAATTTAAAAGCTCTTGTGCAGGTTTTCTAAAGATGTTCTGAATTCTCTTTTCTCCGGCCCCACTGAAAAGCTGTTGTTGCAGACGTGTGGTTTCCACCTGCCGCTCAGAGTGACATCCATATGATTAACTGCCTTGTTCCATATGGTCAAAGGTGTCGTGTCAGGTGGGAATTGAACTGGCGGCTCTCCGAGGGGGCGGAGGGCAAGTTTCCAACTATCATTTATTATAGAAAAGAAAAACTTCATCTCCGTTTCTTTTACAGCTCTGATTGAAGGCGTCGTCGCCGTGTCATCTTACCTGTGATTATGTCTGCTGTCACTGAGGTGTGTGTGTGTGTGTGTGTGTGTGACACAGGTCAGTGAACACCACAGGGAGACTCCTCTGCAGTGTGTCTATTGGGCATCGCAGCGCAGTGAAGCCTGACAACATTAATAATAGCTTGGTGGGCCTGGAGATGGACGACCTGCGTCCGGGTCGCCGCCCCCTGAAGGCGTGTGGCGATGACCACCTGACACTAATGAGACAGTTTGCTGCTTGGGCAAAAAACAGACATTTTAACCCTGATGTATTGTAGCAATTGTGTATTTTTTCTTCCTACAGCTCAATGTGCAGAAAAATTACATTTGAAGATCCATCGTTACTCGATTTCTGCCTCGGTCCAGTGGGAGGGGGAGGGGCTACTGCAACGATGAAGTCGGTCGGTGGAAAATCCAACAATAAATTTCATTGCTTATTTTACACTTAGTATAAGTTACTAATTTAAAATGATCATTCAAGCTATTGAATGATCATTTTAAATGTAAAATAAATTTGTTCCCTCAGATGAGCTGCTTGTATTTACAGGTCGGCCTGTTCCTGAGGTCGGCTTTTATTACTTCCTGTTTTATTGTGAAGACAACACTCATACTTCCTGTCTTCGGCATGTCCTGATTCAATCTTCACTCCTCACCTGATACCTGCCCATGTCCTGCCCCTGGGTTTCCTGCCTGTAAACCCTGTACAGGTCACATGACCGACCTCCTGGACTGTGAGTGAAGAGCTGACCCCTCTGACCTTCACCTGCTCTGAACCACTTCCACACATGAGCTCCAGAGAACAGAAGCTCCTCTTCTTCATCCTGAGATCTTTGTGTTCTTCCAGTTTCACGTCACGAGTTAGAAACCTCGTCCACACGTCCACTCGCTCACCGGGAAGCTTCAGGACATTTTACCTGGAGGCTGCAGGAGAAGTTCCACAAACTGTTCAGTTCAGGTCTGAGAGCAGCTGGAGTTAAACATGGAGCTCAACCTAATGTCTCCTGGTCTTATTCAAGCTGGAGTAGGGTTGCAAAATTCCGGGAATATTCAAAGTTGGAAACTTTCCATGGGAATTAACGGGAATTAACGGGAATAAACGGGAATAAACGGGAATAAACGGGAATTACAGGGAATATACGGGAATATACGGGAATATACGGGAATTAACGGGAATTAACAGGAATAAACTGGAAATGTTGTGGGTAATTTATACTAACTGTATTTACCTTGTCATATACAGACATAAATATAAACATTTTGTTGTGTCATAGGCTGATTTGAGCCCTGAGGAAACTTTGGGCACTTGACTATATGCTTCTGCATCGTTGTGTCATTCTTAACATAGGTCTTTGCACAGTATTTGCAAATGTACACAGCCTTTCCTTCTACATTGGATGAGGTGAAATGTCTCCACACATGAGAGAGTGCACGTGGCATTGTTCTGTAGAATAAGATGAGAAAAAAGTTTGTAAAAAACACTAATGCAATGCCAGAGATATAAATAGTTAGCCAAACAATTGGAATCGTCTGTAAACATATTTTACAATTGATGGATAAATGAATGGAAATAGTCTAGATGAACAGATGAACAATCCTCAATCAGCAT
>NC_083647.1:27508363-27523363 GCF_963576545.1 Limanda limanda | reverse complement strand
CTTGTGCCGAAGTGTTTCGTTCTTGTTCGTGCACCTAAGCCTTACCCACAGTCATTGTCGTTTTTGCCAAAGAGTTTCTTGCTACGCCACGTAAGTTGTTTTCTGTTTCCTCCTTGAGAGTGATTTTTCGTTTGTTAAAGTTTTCCAGTTTAGCTTTGTTTTGTGTTGTTTGTAATCTGTTTTTCTTCCTCCCTTTTGGAGCGATTTATGTTTAGAGAGATTTAGTTAGTTTGTTGAGCCTCCTGTTTAGGTGAGCCTTTTCTTTTGTCCCGTTCATTAGTAGTTTGGTTTTCCTCCTTCGGGAGCACTTTTGATTTCTTGCTCTTGCCATTTGTTTGTCCTCCTTCGGGAGTGGTTTATGTTTAAAACCTTTTTCTTTTTCTAGTGTGTGTTTTGTATTTATTAGGGAGTTTCTTTTCCCCCAGTTATTTCTTGCCAGGTATTATATTATTATATAGATATAGTTAGTGAGATTTTCATAGCCTTCTTGTTTGTCTCTCTACATTGAGGTTCTGAATTCAATAAAGTGTGCTGGTACGTGATATTCTCTGCTTCGGAGTCCTCATTCCAGTCCAGGCCTGACACTTTATTGCAGTCATACAGTCATGGAAATTGTTACAGTAATTGCCATACATCGTGGTTACAGTAACAGAAAATGTGAACAGCACAATATACTGTGGGACAATAAGCACATCAAAACTAAAATGAGGTATAGCCTACACTAACAACACATACAGTAAGAAACTAAAGTAAAGCTGGAGTTTCACTAGTTTTCATCCTCACTCTCCTGCTCATCCTCGCGCTCACGTCTGTCTGGCCACAGACTTTCATCAACATCACATCTGATGTTCTCCCTTGCTATGCAACGGGGGAAGAAGACCTCGAAGATGCTCATAGACCCTCCATGCATAAAAAAAACTCCTCGATAGGATTGAGGAATGGGGAGTAAGGTGATAAGAGCACCATCAGCATTCTTGGATGGGCAGTGAACCACGCCATGATGAGCGGGCCACGGTGGAAGCTTACATTGTCCCACACAACGAAAAATGTGTGGGAATAGACACTATTACCATTGGTATTTAGTAGGGCTGGGCAAGTTAACTCGTTTTAATCGAGTTAACTCAAGTGATGAGTTAACTCGATTGTTTATCCGCCAATTATTTTCTTTTTTCCTGTTCTGCAGCAGTCAGCAACAGACTTTCACAAAATAAAAGCCTGACTTTCACAATAAAACAATAAATAATCAAACCTGAGTTAATGCGAGATAAAATAATTAATCGAGTTAACTCATCACTTGAGTTAACTCGATTAAAACGAGTTAACTTGCCCAGCCCTAGTATTTAGTTGTTTTACTTTGACTTTAGTTCAATGAATTTGAATACTACAGTTAACTCTACCATCAATAATTCCATAGTTGACTGACCACATACCTGTTGTCCCTGCAGAATGTTTGGATGATAGAGGACACTGTAGAGCGTGGCACATTAGGCTGAACTCGACGACCTGCCTCTGCCATTCTGAGGCCATGGTTGACCACATGGTCCACAAGTGTAGCCCGAATTTCATCTGGCACAAATTGTTGTCTTCGGCCTCTTCCCCCTTCTCCACCACCACGCACCCTTGCTCCTCTTCCTCTTCTTCCTCGAGCAGGCAGTTGCCCTTGGTTGTTTCCCTGGCCAGGTGCTTCCAGGTTCATAAATTGTACTGAACTTGGTCAAGCTCTAGATATTTGATGGAAGCATTTATTCCCTGGATAGCACCTGTCAGCTAACTAAACTTACTGTGTGATTGGTGATCGGATGTGTGAAACTCCCCCTTGATCAGAAAAGTTCTAGTTGCACCTGAAAATTAAGCCGATGATCCAAGAGATCCATATCACAGTATAGACCATGATGTTTTTCATGGTATTATGTGCCTGAAAGATTTTGACAGTGGAGTGTTGTGCAGGTGATGATGTAAACAATGAAATGATGCCAACATGTTCTGCAGAGAACAACCACTTGACTGAGAAGCAACATTCAGTTTAGACCAGCAAGATATGTTCAGTTGGTAATTGGGCTAACTGAAGGCAATTGTACCTAACCGTTTGCAAGGTGTCCTAAATCATATGAAAATTGTGCTTGTCATGTGCAAGGCTGTGCTTATACAATTGCAATTTGATTGAAGGAATGAGATCTTCCAATCTGTTGTGAACAAGTGCTCAGTGGTTTGGAGGTTTGCACGTGTAGTTTTGAGAATGTCATTTCTGTTTCGTGAAATGAGCCAAACCAATTGAGAAAAACTGTAACAGAGGGAAAACACACACACACACACACACACACACACACACACAGTATGTTCATGTACGTCAAGGGAAAACGAGTCGGTCGCAAGTAAAAATTACAGAAGCAAAACTCTGCGGCTGAAGTTACTGAAATAAACTCGTGATCAGACGTAGCTTCATATCAGCAGCTGACGAGTGGAACCTTCAGAGGAACCTTCAGTGGAACCTTCAGAGGAACCTTCAGTGGAACCTTCAGAGGAACCTTCAGAGGAACCTTCAGAGGAACCTTCAGTGGAACCTTCAGAGGAACCTTCAGAGGAACCTTCAGAGTAACCTTCAGAGGAACCTTCAGAGGAACCTTCAGTGGAACCTTCAGAGGAACCTTCAGAGGAACCTTCAGAGGAACCTTCAGTGGAACCTTCAGTGGAACCTTCAGAGGAACCTTCAGAGGAACCTTCAGAGGAACCTTCAGGACCATGAAGACCACGAGAGGAAACCTGAGTCACATGATGTCACTTCTGCTGACGTTGTTTTTTAAAAATTTTCTGTATCTTTCTTATGATTTGTGATTTTTCCAGATCACATTTGTCTTCTCTTCTAACAGCCGCACGTTTACTGAGCTTTTTTAAAAGCTTAACAAGGTTGACAGACATCATTTCCATCAGTGTGTGTTCAAAACTACACGTAGACCAACGTGTGTGTGTGTGTGTGTGTGTGTGTGTGTGTGTGTGTGTGTGTGTGTGTGTGTGTGTGTGTGTGTGTGTGTGTGTGTGTGTGTGTGTGTGTGTGTGTGTGTGTGTGTGTGTGTGTGTGTGTGTGTGTGTGTGTGTGTGTGTGTGTGTGTGTGTGCGTACACAACTTTAATTCATCGTCTTTGATTAAAAAAATGAATTTTCTCCAGTGACGCTGTGAGAAGATTTGATCTGAACATCAGAATTCAAACAAATACTAAAAGCAGCAAAAACAAAGGAAATCATTCTGCAGGTGTGTGTGTGTGTGTGTGGGGGGGGTAGTTGTTGGTCCAGATTCTACAGTTCAGACTGAGGCCAGATCACACACACACAGACACACACATACACAGAAACACACATACATACACACACACACACACACACAGACAAACACACACAGACAAACACACACACACAGAAACACACATACATATACACACAGACAGACACACAGACACACACACACACAGAAACACACACACAGACACACACACACAAACACACACACACAGATACACACAGAGTCCAAGTCATGTTACAAGCAGTCGAACTGGTCATGACCTCTGACCTTTGACCTGGTTACACTGCCTAGCGAGGTCAAACACCGGTGTGTGTGTTTGATCGGCCTCACATCTTTCTCTCTTTTCCTTTTCTCTCTATCATTCCTTCCTCCTCCTCCACTTTCTCTCCCCCCGTTTCTCCAATCTCACCTGTTTCTTGTTCCATTTCCCCTCTTTCCTCTCTCCCCATCCTCCTTTTCTCCCTCATCCTCCCTTCATCCTGACGTCCTATCTCCTGTCTTTCCTGCTCATTTCTCTACCTCCTTCACCTCCCTTCATTATTTTTGATCTTATCCTCCTCTCTCTCCCTTTTCTTTCATTCCTCCCCTCCACGTTTCTTCCTTACACTCTCTCGTCAACTTTGTCTGTCCTCCTTCATTTTCTCCCTCTCTCTCTCTCTCTCTCTCCCTCTTTCTCTCTCTCTCCCTCTCTCTCTCTGCTCTCTCTCTCTCTCTCTCTCTCTCTCTCTCTCTCTCTCTCTCTCTCTCTCAAACCAGCTAGTCTCTCTCTCTATCTCTCTCTCTCTCTCTTTCTTTTATACCAGCCAGTCTCTCTCTCTCTCTCTCTCTCTCTCTCTCTCTCAAACCAGCTAGTCTCTCTCTCTATCTCTCTCTCTCTCTCTTTCTTTTATACCAGCCAGTCTCTCTCTCTCTCTCCTCCCCCCCTCTCTCTCTCTCAAGCCAGCCAGTCTCTCTCTCTCTCTCCCTCTCTTTATCTCTCTCTCCCTCTCTCTCTCTCTCTCTCTCTCTCTCTCTCTCTCTCTCTCTCTCCCTCTCTTTCTCTCTCTCTCTCCCTCTCTCTCTCTCTC
Source organism: Limanda limanda (assembly GCF_963576545.1). Taxonomy (NCBI): domain Eukaryota; kingdom Metazoa; phylum Chordata; class Actinopteri; order Pleuronectiformes; family Pleuronectidae; genus Limanda; species Limanda limanda. The sequence goes on along the minus strand of NC_083647.1, from coordinate 27,519,001 downwards.
TCAAACCAGCCAGTCTCTCTCTCTATCTCTCTCTATCTCTCTCTCTTTCTTTTATACCAGCCAGTCTCTCTCTCTATCTCTCTCTCTCTCTCTCTTTCTTTTATACCAGCCAGCCTCTCTCTCTGTCTCTCTCTCTCTCTGTCTCTCTCTCTCTCCCCCCCTCCCTCTCTCTCTCCCGCAGCGTTGCGTGCTAGCTGCTCTTCTCTCCGTCCGGCTCGCTGCTCTGACATTAACTCGCTGTGACATGTTACACTGAAACTACTTTATGGAATCAATATTAAATTCACAGCCTGTGACACTGAGGGCTAAACACTGTGTGTGTGTGTGTGTGTGTGTGTGTGTGTGTGTGTGTGTGTGTGTGTGTGTGTGTGTGTGTGTGTGTGTGTGTGTGTGTGTGTGTGTGTGTGTGTGTGTGTGTGTGTGTGTGTGTGTGTGTGTGTGTGTTGTGTGTGTGTGTGTCTGAAGCTGGGTCACGGGTCATTCACGTGTGTGTCTGTTTAAGTACAGACAGAGTATGTTAGTGTGTAAAGAAAATGTCTGCCTGGTCCTGTGTGTGTGTTACTGTACCTCTGAGGACCATCTCCACTCCAAGGCTCCGTCCCACAGTGAAGCCAAAGTGTCTCCATCGCCCCCTGGTGGCTGGTTAATCCTATTAATGACATTGCATCAAATTTGGCAGACATGTACATTTCCCTAAATCAAATGAGAACAATTTGCTTTAAAAAAAGACAAATCACAAGGTCACAGGAAGCTAGAGACGGATGTTGAGCCCACTTCAGGTGTTTCTGCAGCTTTACACTTGTGTGTGATAACTGCTGCAGTATTGATTCATTAATACAATTCATATCCTTTTGTTCTTCTTGCACAATGAGACGCACCCATAACCTGGACCTGGTTTATCCACTGGGTAAAATTCTCACATCTCTAAAATTGCTGATTTTATTTCATGATTATAGATATGTTATGTTTGCTAGTCAGTCCACAGCCATGTGTTCTTCCCCTCTTTCTGTTTTGAATCAATGAGGGCCATCATCCTCACATATTGATGACATGTTCAACCATTTCAATAATAAATGTGCTTCTGCTTTAGAAATTGCTGGCCCTCTGAAAACAAAATCATCTCCTCGGAAACAATTATGACATTTCAAACAATGTGGAAACCCACACAGCTGCTTGTCCACGATTCTGATTCAATTTAGAATATATTTCAAGATACTCCTTCTCACATTTACGTCTCCATAGTATACTGGTGCATTATGGGTTATTAATTATGTAAACCTGTGCTAGGCCCTCAGGTCCCCCCCCCCCCTTTTTATTCACGGCTGTTATGTTGTTGAAATGTTTTAAATATCATTCTTCTATCCTTGTTGACATTTACATTTATATGTAAATAACTCTTTACTTACTAAAAGGGAGAAGCATCGTTCATCCTGGACGGTTCGCCAGTCTACGGCTCAGGCCCGAAAACCAACGAAGAAGAAGAAGACTCACTGAAAGGTTTTATTTTTTGCATATTCTCCTTTGTGAATTATTCATTTAGTTTGTATTTCTGTGGAGACTCAACATCTGGAATGTCCCATGGAGACTCAACATCTGGAGTGACCCGTTGAACCTCAACATCTGGAGTGTCCCTTGGAGCCTCAACATCTGGATTGTCCCGTAGAGCTTCAACATCTGGAGTGTCCTGTGGAGCCTCAACATCTGGAGTGTCCCATGGAGCCTCAACATCTGGAGTGTCCCGTGGAGCCTCAACATCTGGAGTGTCCCGTGGAGACTCAACATCTGGAGTGTTCCGTGGTGACTCAACATCTGGAGTGTCCCAGGGAGCCTCAACATCTGGAGTGTCCCATAGAGCCTCAACATCTGGACTGTCCCGTGGAGACTCAACATCTGGAGTGTCCCATGGAGCCTCAACATCTGGAGTGTCCCATGGAGCCTCAACATCTGGAGTGTCCCATGGAGACTCAACATCTGGAGTGTCCCATGGAGCCTCAACATCTGGAGTGTCCCATGGAGCCTCAACATCTGGAGTGTCCCATGGAGACTCAACATCTGGAGTGTCCCATGGAGACTCAACATCTGGAGTGTCCCATGGAGACTCATGATCTGGAGTGTCCCATGGAGACTCAACATCTGGAGTGTCCCCTGGAGCCTCAACATCTGGAGTGTCCCGTGGAGACTCAACATCTGGACTGTCCCGTGGAGACTCAACATCTGGAGTGTCCCATGGAGCCTCAACATCTGGAGTGTCCCGTGGAGCCTCAACATCTGGAGTGTCCTGTGGAGCCTCAACATCTGGAGTGTCCCGTGGAGCCTCAACATCTGGAGTGTCCCAGGGAGCCTCAACATCTGGAGTGTCCCGTGGAGCCTCAACAACATCTGGAGTGTCCCGTGGAGCCTCAACATCTGGAGTGTCCCGTGGAGCCTCAACAACATCTGGAGTGTCCCGTGGAGCCTCAACATCTGGAGTGTCCCGTGGAGCCTCAACATCTGGAGTGTCCCAGGGAGCCTCAACATCTGGAGTGTCCCGTGGAGCCTCAACAACATCTGGAGTGTCCCGTGGAGCCTCAACATCTGGAGTGTCCCGTGGAGCCTCAACAACATCTGGAGTGTCCCGTGGAGCCTCAACATCTGGAGTGTCCCGTGGAGCCTCAACATCTGGAGTGTCCCGTGGAGCCTCAACATCTGGAGTGTCCCGTGGAGCCTCAACAACATCTGGAGTGTCCCATGCCTCAACATCTGGAGTGTCCCATGGAGCCTAAACATCTGGAGTGTCCCGTGGAGACTCAACATCTTGAGTGTCCCGTGGAGCCTCAACATCTGGAGTTTTCCGTGGAGACTCAACATCTGGACTGTCCCGTGGAGACTCAACATCTGGAGTGTCCCGTGGAGCCTCAACATCTGGACTGTCCCGTGGAGACTCAACATCTGGAGTGTCCCATGGAGACTCAACATCTGGAGTGTCCCATGGAGACTCAACATCTGGAGTGTCCCATGGAGACTCAACATCTGGAGTGTCCCATGGAGCCTCAACATCTGGAGTGTCCCATGGAGACTCAACATCTGGAGTGTCCCGTGGAGACTCAACATCTGGAGTGTCCCATGGAGACTCAACATCTGGAGTGTCCCGTGGAGACTCAACATCTGGAGTGTCCCGTGGAGACTCAACATCTGGAGTGTCCCGTGGAGACTCAACATCTGGAGTGTCCCGTGGAGCTTCAACATCTGGACTGTCCCGTGGAGACTCAACATCTGGAGTGTCCCATGGAGACTCAACATCTGGAGTGTCCCATGGAGCCTCAACATCTGGAGTGTCCCGTGGAGCCTCAACATCTGGAGTGTCCCGTGGCGCCTCAACATCTGGAGTGTGTTAGGCCCCGGGTCTAGGGGAACCCAGAGATGTGCCATGTGGTGCTCTCCCCATTCTTCCCACTCCCAAGCAGGCCAGTGTCACACAGTATTTCTGGTTTAGTGGTAGCTTTTATTTGCTTCAGAGGGAGAAAGGCCAACACAACAAACAAAACAATCTTATTCCCTACGTTCTATCTATGAAACAAAACTGTTAACAAAAAGACAAATGCTTATCTAACTCCTAACTCAGGAAAACACAGGAGAAAACAAGGGTAAAAGAAAAGTCTTCTCCCTCCTACCGGGCTACCACCCACACTCAAAACTTACATATATACACAACAGAACAATACGGCACACAGACACTGGTCCTGGTTGGAAGTGGGAGATGCGGTGGAGAGAGGGAGACTGCAGTCCGTCCGTGCTTCTTGTAGGCTCCTCTCTTCAGTCTGGCCAATCCTGGAGCAGCAATCATCAGGTCCCACCTGCCATCAATCAGGCCACACACACACACACACACACTAGGGAGACAGAGAGAGGGAGAGGGAGACACACAACCTCAGGGTTGTAACAGTGTCCCATGGAGCCTCAACATCTGGAGTGTCCTGTTGAACCTCAACATCTGGAGTGTCCTGTTGAACCTCAACATCTGGAGTGTCCTGTGGAGCCTCAACATCTGGATGCTCCTGCAGAAGCTCAGCAGCCACACACTGGTGTCTAGGATCCTGACCCAGGGTCTGGTCCTCCTGCATCGTCTCCAGCTGCTCCTTCAGATCCCTCATTGTTGTTTTCAAATCATCGGTGAAGGAATGATACTCCTCGATGATCTTCTGTTTTTCAATCATCTCCATGTGCATCTTGGATATGATCTTGTCTCTGTTGAGGATGAGGAGGTTTGCTGACTCCGCTCTCTGCCTCTGCTCGGCTTCATGTCGCATCTCTTCATTCCGAGCTCGAAGTGAAGACACCTTCTCAGTGAGGGTCCTGTTTGCTTCCTGCATGAATTTCCATCTTTCTCGCAGAGTTACAGTTTCAGCGCACAGAGCTTCGTTCTCTGCTTCAGTTTCATGCAACCAGGACTCGGTCCATTTGCTCTGATATTCCAGGTGCTTCTCTCTTTGCTGCAGTTCCTGCTTTTCTTTCTGCAGCGTCTCGGTCAGCTGCCTGGACTGAACCAGCTCCAGGAGCAGCTCAGCTTTGTTACAGGAGCTGCAGCTCTGTGAACTCTCTGCTCCTGATCGCTCTCCTGACTCAGACATGTCCTCTGTTATATGTTCAAAGTTGTGAAGTGTAAACACAAGTTTTTATGTAAACATATCAAAGGAAGAGTGATTATAACAGGGATCAAAGGGGAGCTGCTACAGCAAAGGATATGTTTCCAGCAGACAAAGGAAACATATCCTTTGCTGTAGCAGCTCATAACCGACAAAACAAGAAACAAAGACGTAGTAGTATTGCCGATAAACATCTCTCTACCTGGTTCCCCTCCACAACTCTGTGTAAACACAACCAGTTCAATCCGCACAGTTCAATGACACAACACACCGACAAGTGTAACTGAATTAATAAATGAAAGATATGAAGCACAGTGTTTTGGTGTCGGCAGAAAGATTTCTCTCAGAAAACTGTTCAGTGGGGTCACTCCATCCATCTTGGATCTACAGACAAGAAATGTCAATTTTTTAAAAGGTTTCTCAGAAACTCATTAAATACTGATGATAAACAAATCAGTTGTTCTAAAACACTAACACTGGAATACGTCCAAATCTCTGCATGACTTACAAGTGATTCAAGATACATCCAATCATTACTTATTTATAATTTACTGGTGATTTGTTCCTGATCATCCAAATACGTGAAAGTAGCACTTATTAATCATCTAGAGATGTTAATCAGAACTGATGTTAATGGGGAGATTATTGAACAGCCAGAAGGAAACTTAACGATGGAAGAGGGACGAGGTTAGATGTTCACACAGGAAACACCTCAGCACTAGAGACTGAACCTGAGTGTCAAGGAATGTAGCATGTGAGTGGTGGTTGGAAAGAGGCAGTGATTGGTCCTATCAGGAAACTAGGGAATGGCCAATCCAATGACCTACAGCCAATAGTACTGACATCACATATGGGGGGAATAATGGAAGAAGTAATTATGGAAAGTGAAGCGTTGAATATTGAAAGGAGAGGAATGTTATCTCACCATCTGGGAGGATTGGAACTTCCCAGAAAACGGCCCTGCACTGATCCTCCTGGGTGACTTCAACATCCACACAGACAAGTCATCTGATCTTTTACTTTTATTGTCTTCTTTTGCTCTCTCACTCAGTCCTTCCCCTCCTACTCACAGAGCCGGTAACCACCTTGACTTTATTTTCACCAGAAAATGTTCAACATCTAACCTCACTGTAACCCCACTTCATGTCTCCGACCACTTCTTTATCTCTTACTCTCTCCCACTATCTCAAAACAACAACTACCACATCCACAGAGTCTGTACCTGTCCGTCCCAACATTCGTTCCCTCTCTCCTTCCTCTCTAGCATCCTCTGTTTTATCTGCCCTCCCTTCCACTGACTCTTTCTCACTCATGCATCCTAACTCTGCCACAGACATTCTCCTTTCTACTCTGTCCTCCTCTCTTGACTCCCTCTGTCCTCCTCTCTTGACTCTCTCTGTCCTCTCACGTCACGACAGGTCCGCCAGTCCTCCCCAGCTCCGTGGTTGTCTGACTCGGTGCGTGCTGACAGAGCCACTACGCGAGCATCAGAAAGGAAATGGCGGAAATCTAAACACCTGGACAACCTGCTCGCTTATCAGTCTCTTCTCTCCTCTTTTTCTGCCTCTATTTCTGCAGCGAAACGCACTTTCTACCAAACTACTATTCAATCCTCATTTTCTAACCCCAAAAAACTCTTCTCCATCTTTTCCAACCTCCTCGACCCCCCCAGTCCCCCTCCTCCCTCCTCCTTCCTCCCTTCTACCAAGCCACTTTGTCAACTGAACCACAATAATCTTCTTGACCCTCACCAGTCTGGTTTCAAGGCAGGTCACTCAACTGAGACTGCCCTCCTTGCTGTCTCTGAGCAGCTTCACACTGCTAGAGCAGATTCTCTGTCCTCTGTCCTCTGTCCTCTGTCCTCTGTCCTCTGTCCTCTGTCCTCTGTCCTCTCTCCTCTCTCCTCTGTCCTTATCCTTCTAGACCTCTCTGCTGCATTTGACACAGTGAACCACCAGATCCTGATCTCATCCCTTCAGGACCTGGGTATCTCAGACTCTGCTCTCTCCCTCCTCTCTCCCTCCTCTCTCTCTCCCTGCTCTCTTCCTACCTCAACGAACGCACTTATCGGGTAACTTGGAGAGGATCTGTTTCTGAACCTTGTCCTCTCACTACTGGGGTCCCTCAAGGTTCTGTCCTGGGTCCTCTCCTCTTTTCTTTGTACACCAACACTCTCGGCTCTGTCATTCACTCACATGGCTTTTCCTACCATAGCTATGCTGATGACACCCAACTAATCCTGTCTTTTCCCCGATCAGAAACACAGGTAGCAGCAGGAATCTCTGTCTGTCTGACTGACATCTCTCAGTGGATGACCGCTCACCACCTGAAGATTAACCTTGACAAGACTGAAATACTTTTCCTTCCAGGGACAAACTCTCCCACCCACGACCTGACTATCAACATTGACAACTCCGTGCTGACCCCCACTCTGACCGCTAGGAACCTGGGTGTGACACTCGACTGCCAACTCTCCCTTTCTGCCAACATTACTGCAACAACGCGGTCCTGTAGATTCATGCTGTACAACATCCGGAGAATACGCCCTCTTCTCACTCAGAAGGCGGTGCAGGTTCTGGTCCAGGCCCTGGTCATCTCACGCCTCGACTACTGTAACTCCCTCCTGGCAGGTCTACCTGCTACTGCCATCCGACCTTTGCAGCTCATCCAGAATGCAGCAGCTCCACTGGTTTTTAACCAATCTAAATTCACTCACACTCCTCCGCTCCCTACACTGGCTACCAGTGGCTGCCCGCATCCGGTTCAAAACACTAGTACTCCCATACCATGCTGTAAACAGATCAGGTCCAGTTTACATCCAGGACATGGTCAAACTTTACACACCAGCACGTTCACTCTGCTCTGCTTCAGCTAAACGACTCGTTCCTCCTTCACTGCTAAACACTCATCAAAATCACGACTGTTTGCTGTCCTAGCTCCTAAATGGTGGAATGAGCTCCCACTCGACATCCGGACATCTGAAAGTTTACACATCTTCCGCCGAAAACTAAAAACACACCTCTTCCGACTGTACCTTGAATAAAAAAACAAACAAAAACTAACCACTTTTGAAACTAACACTTTGGTAGCACTAAAATGGCACGTACTTATAGCACTTTGTAGTTTTGCTTTATTTCGAAGAAATTGTACTGTCTTTATTCTTGTTGTTCTGGGTTTGTTCCCTCGGGGTTGATGCACTTATTGTGAGTCGCTTTGGATAAAAGCGTCAGCTAAATGAAATGTAATGTAATGTAAAGAGGGAAAGAGGATCCATAGACCCGGCTAAGAGAGGACAAGTTAATAAAGAGTCTGAAATGGTGTAGAAAAGGTTTATGATATGGTTTGGAAGAGGGATTAATGACTACATTAAACAAGGCAGCAGGTAGGACATGCATTGGATCACAGACTTTTTATTTGATAGGTTTATTCAAGTAAGAGTTGGGACATCAGGAAGGTATGTGGTGGAAGGTGGAACCACTTAGGGCAGCGTGCCGTGCAGGACCTGTGGAGTCTCCTGTAGAACGTGAACATCTGTAGACTCCTGCAGAGGCTCAGCAGACACACACTTGGTTCTGAGATGCTCACCCAGGACTATGTTCTCCTGTCTCGTCTCCAGCTGCTCCTTCAGATCCCTCACTGATTTGTTCTGACCCTCTGTGATTGAACGATAACTCTCGTTCATCACCTCATTGTGAGAAATCCTCCTGCGCAGATCTTCTATGAGCTTGTCTTTGTTTAGGATGAGGAGCTGAGCTTCCTCTGCTCTCTGATGCTTTTCATCGATTCTCTCCTGGCTCTCTTTATTTAGAGCTCGAAGTAAAGCCACCTTTTCAGTGAGGATCCTGTTTGCTTCCTTCAGGAGTTTGTCTTTTTCTCGCAGAGCTACAGTTTCATCGTACAGAGTTTGATTATCTGCCTGCGCTTCACGCAACCAGGACTCGGCCCATTTATTCTGATATTTCAGGTGGTTCTCTCTCTGCTGCAGATCCTCCACTGTTGCTAGCAGTTCCTTCTTTTCTTTCTGCAGGTGCTCACTCTGAACCAGCTCCAGGAGCAGCTCAGCATTGTTACAGTAGTTGCAGCTCTGTACTTTCTCGGTTCCTGATCGCTCTCCTGACTCAGACATGTCCTCTGTTATATGTTCAAAGTTGTGAAGTGTAAGCACAAGTTATTATGTAAACCTATCACAGGAAGAGTGATTATAACAGGGATCAAAGGGGAGCTGCTACAGCAAAGGATATGTGAAATGTGTCCTTTGAAACATAAGCGACAAGACAAGAAACAAAGACGAAGTAGATATTGCAACTTATAGTATAGAGTAGTACTGCAACCTCATGTTCAGCCGGGCCTTCATCCGGCGTGCCATCCTCCCATCACTCCTGGTTCCCCTCCACAACTCTCTGTAAACACAACCAGTTCAATCCGCACTGTTCAATGACACAACACACCGACAAGTGTAACTGAATTAATAAATGAAATATATGAAGCACAGTGTTTTGGTGTCGGCAGAAAGATTTCTCTCAGAAAACTGTTCAGTGGGGTCACTCATCCATCTTGGATGAACTTGACAGACATGAAATGTCAATCTTTTAAAATGTTTCTCAGAAACTCATTAAATACTGATGATAAACTAATCAGTTGTTCATGATTAACCGATGTGTACAGAGACGCTGACACTGGCATACGTCCAAATCTCTGCATGACTTACAAGTGATTCAAGATACATCAAACCATTACTTAGTTATAATTTACTCGGGATTTGTTCCTGATCATGCAAATATGTGAACGTAGCACTAATTAATCATCCACAGATGTTAATGGGGAGATTATGGAAGAACAGCTAGAAGAAGGAAGCTTAATGATGGAAGAGGGACGAGGTTAGATGTTCACACAGGAAACACCTCAGCACTAGAGACTGAACCTCAAGGTCGATATATGCTACTCCGTTTGGACGGAGACGGACACATGGGAACGCCCTCTACGTGCACCTCTGATTTTTCTAACTATACGTCGGAATGTCAGAGAACCTACGGATGGCCCTTGGCTGAGTTTGGTCCGTTAACGACATCATATCCGAACTACATCATTTCCGGAATCTCACATATCCGGACCTCACACTTCCTGTTTCATTCCCTCTATCAAGACCAGAGTGCCTTCCCCGACGTGCTCTCTGAGCTCGAGGAGCGGAGGCAGCAGATGAACAGGAGCTATACGCCCGTGGAACCTCGTCCATCTCCACCAGCACAAGAAGAAGAATTCACTTACTGGGCGCAGACCATAGGTTTTATGTCAAAGAATCTGCCCAAAGACAACCAACGGGCAATAATGCATCAGGTATACAACCTGATGCATGACAACCAGCCCGACAATGTGCCTTATGTTTCAAGTTACTGTAATTTGTAAATAGTAAGTATAGTATATAGTTATAATTTGTATTTTGCACGTTGTTGTTTTATTACTTATTTTGCCCCTTGTTTTTTATATCACATATTTGCACCTTGTTTGTTTATAGTACTTATTTTGGACTTTGTTTGCACTTTTCTTCTTTTGCACATATTACTTATTTTGTTTATTATTGTTTGTATATACGTTTGTTATAAATAAAACACTAAATTCAACAGTTGGGGATTTTCTTTATTTACATGGCTAAAAGTCAGCATCCATTCATTTCTCACACCTGTAGGAGTTCATACAGCCTGCAGTGTAAACAACAGGGCTGATGATATGCCAAGACACTATGCTGCTTCTTTGCACTTTGTTAATAGTTATTTACAAGACTTAAAGTCAAGTGACTCTGAAGGAATCAAAGAGCCAACACATGGACACATCTGTAGAAAGCGTCGGGTCAAAGTAACATCATAGAGCTTCAACATCTGGAGTCTCCTGCAGAACTTCAACATCTGGAGTCTCCTGCAGAACTTCAACATCTGGAGTCTCCTGCAGAACTTCAACATCTGGAGTCTCCTGCAGAACTTCAACATCTGGAGTCTCCTGCAGAACTTCAACATCTGGAGTC
>NC_083647.1:27498363-27503363 GCF_963576545.1 Limanda limanda | reverse complement strand
AATCACACACACACACGCACACACACACACACCACACACACAAACACACACACACACACACACACACACACACACACACATTGTACACAAAGGACCTCTCTCTCTCTCTCTCTAATTGGATTGAGACATCAGGAGGTGTCAATCAAACGTCTTTACAAACCGACAATCTCTTCAAAAAGCCATTATGTACACCAACGGACCCCAGGAACCACTGCACACACACACACACACACACACACACACACACACACACACACACACACACACACACACACACACACACACACACACACACACACACACTGAGAGAAAGGAAAGGAAGGTAATAATAAGTTGCTTGTGGTTTGATGGGTGATCCTGACACCTCGAGGCCACAAGAAAATGTTCTCACAACTCCCTGCCTAAAACTGTGTGTGTGTGTGTGTGTGTGTGTGTGTCTGTGTGTGTGTGTGTTTCCATTCAAAGTACAAATCATGTTATGGGGACAAATTGTATATCTGTGGGGACAAGGAGCAAGTCCAAACAACGTGAATCATAACATTTTACAGTGATGACGAGTTTTTTAAGTTTTTCCATGAAGATGTTCTGAGTAAATCTTCAGGGATTGAATGTGAATCACTTTGATCTCTGAGCTTCAGGCAAAGAGGAGGAGTCTAATTCATCCACACATGCTTATTACATATGCTACACATGTCACATGATCATCATCCAGCCTGTGCATATTTTACCAGCAGCACTGTGAGGAAATCATAGACTGTTTATGAATGTCCATGTTAACTCCAGTTCTGAGAAGTTAATCAATGTGGAAGTTCCTGAAACCTGTATGTACAGTGTAATGACCAGCAGGGGGCGACTTCACTGCTAGTTTCTATTGATGTCTATAGAAAATGACTCTTATATAAATATATTTTGTACATTTTGTTACGCTTCCCAGTGACGGACTGGTTCATTCATTGTATATAAATAACATCGCACAACTCAACGCGCCGGCTCGTATGCGAAACTCTCCGCCATTGTCGCTGCTGTCCCGCCTCCATTCGGCCCCGCCTCCTACTCTGCCCCGCCCCCCATTCGGCCCCTGCCCCACCCTGTTATCAGATGTTAAAGGAGATGAATCTCTTGGTTTTGTTCTTTTATTTGCATTAAACCTTCATGGAACAAATATATATGTTTTTGATTAATAAAATAAAATAATTTCTGAACAATTCTGCGACTGTGTGCATGTGTGTTCTTGTGTGTGTGTATCTCTGTGAATGAGCTAAATACATGTACGCTTGGTTGTGTGTTAATATGTCATTGTGTGTCTGTATTACGCATGTGTGTATGTGTGTGTGTGTGTGTCTGTAGGCCACCTGCTGTGTGTATGCCTGTTCAGCTGCTCTCCCACTGAGTCTGCAGCCAAATAATACTTCATTAAAATACCAATAAATACTCCAAAAAATCACTCAAACACCCACAGAGAAAGAAACTTAATTAAAATACCAATAAGCAATTAACTTAATTTCATCGCCCAATAAATAACCAACTTCATCAAAACACCAGGCAGCAACCATCTTCATTCAGACAGCCCGACCCAATCAAGTGCAGTCAAAGAAATGTGTGTTGGTGCAGCTCGTGTTTGTGAAACATCGCAGTGAATGTGTGAGTGTGTGAGTGTGTGAGTGTGTGAGTGTGTGAGTGTGTGAGTGTGTGAGTGTGTGAGTGTGTGAGTGTGTGAGTGTGTGTGTGAGTGTGTGAGTGTGTGAGTGTGTGAGTGATTTACATGGTAATAACCCGGGCCGCGCTCACGATGAGATGAGATCCGTTTTATTCTTCCTCCGTTCATCCCACGTTCATCTCACAGCTGGACTTTTGTCTCCCTCCATCGCCTCCTCTCCTCTCTTTTCTCTCTTTTCTTTTGCTCGTCCTCTGGCTCCTCTCTCTCTCTCTCTCTCTCTCCGTCACACTGGTTTGGTTTTTACTTTCTATCTGCTCGGCGTTTCTCTCACATGCTAATCTGAGCCCAACGATTGGCTGGTTTGGAGGAAATGGAGAGAAAAGCAAAACGACAAAAGATTGAAGAGAGAGATAAGAGGGAGGGTGTGAATGATGAAGACCTTGTGTGTTTGTGTGTGTGTGTCTGTGTGTGTGTGTGTGTGTGTGTGTGTGTGTGTGTGTGTGTGTGTGTGTGTGTGTGTGTGTGTGTGTTCATTTGGACACCTTCATCATGTGAGCAACATTTTAAAGGGACCATATTGTGTAAAATACATTTTCTGGCCTTTTACTCTGCGTAATGACTTGAAGGGGCCAGTAGGGGGCCTCAAAGTATTAAAGTACTTTTTCACTTTCTACGAAATATGTAAGTGAAACGTCTTGTTCTGTACTTCCTCCCCAGTATGAGTCATATTGGTTCTCACTCGTCTATCAACCCCAATCCAGCCGGTACCAGTGATCCCTCATCTTAGGGACCAATCCCTCACATGAAGTCCTGGAAAGGCCCTTTAAGAGTTGAATGAGTATATCACTGTCTGCCACTAGGGGTCACTACAGAGCCTTTTCTCACTGACCTCGTTTGGTTCGAACCTTCAGTCTTTTCAGGGAAGAATAGAAAGACAGAAGAAAAGAAGGGAGTGATCGGTGGAGGGAGGAGAAGACCAGACCAAGAAATGTGAGTGTGGGAGGAAAAGGTTGAGAGAAAGAGGAGAGGGAGGAATGAATGAATACAAAAGAAGTAGGGTAAGGAAAAAGAGAGAAAAAGGAAATGAAGGATGAGAAAGAGGCCTACGAAGAAAAAAGAGAGGAAAAAAGATGGCGGGAGGAAAGATGGAGGAGGTGAGACAGGGATGAATGTAATGAAGAAAGGAGAGGAGGAGAAAGGAATGAATCAAAGACGGGAATGATGGGAGGAGGGAGGGAAAGGAAAATGAGGAAGGGAGAGGTGACAGAGTGGGAGAGAGATGGAAATGACCCAGCTGCAAAATGTCTCACACACACACACAGACACACACACACACACACACACACACACACACACACACACACACACACACTCACTCCATGAAGTCAAATTAAATGACTCGGTCCCTTGTTATTTCCTCACACTTTCAATGTTCCTCTGACACTGGGGAACATGTGTGTGTCTGTGTGTCTGTGTGTGTCTGTGTGTGTGTGTGTGTGTCTGTACAGGTGTGTGTTTCAATCTCACTGGGTTCCAGAGGGTCACAGCGCACCGACACAGGCTGATAATCAAGTCCTTGCACTTGCAGTGCGACTCGGGGGGGACGGGGGGGCGCGGCTCATCGGAGGTGACGGGAGATAATGACGCTCGGCCGCCTCCCGTGTTTGCAGCGCTCGCCAACAGGTGGCGCTACTCACGCTCTGAGAACTGCAGGGTTCCCTGGAGGTTCTCAAATGACTGATCAGAAAAATGGACATGAAGTTCAAAAGTCCCAAGTGAAGCCAAAACATCTGGATCGCCCCCTGGTGGCTGGCTGATGAATGGGTCATGAACCTTGTCTCAAAGATGTAATTTTCAGTCGGACCATCTTTCACATTTCTGCTTAGATTGTTTTGTTTGTTCCATCTGCTAACATGGAGGAGGCAGGGTTTAGGACATCCACTGAATGAAAAAATAGGGAAGCAATGCTTGATTCTGATTGGTCGATCACTGTTTATAAACAATCTAATTTGAAAGAAAAGATGTTGTTTAGTTAAATACGTATATTCTCTAGTTTTCTGTATCTGGTTCCCTCCCTGTTCTTTAACGTATATGCAGCTCATGTCATTTTGTTCCTCTTCTTCTTCCTCTCTGGACCTTCGTCTGTCAGCGAGTGCCGGGTCTCGGGGGGGCTCCGGATGACTGACAGCTCCGTCCAGGTGAGAATGTGGAATGACGCCACCTGTAGGCGCAGAGTCATCACACGTGCTCCCCGGGAAACAGAGATGGAAGCTGTGTCTGAGGAGCAATCTATTCCTCTTGGCAGGGTGAGAGCACCTCGGAGACGCTGCTCGTGTCCACCTGACAGCTGGAGTCTCAATAATCAAATCCTCTCCGACTCTATTTGGATCCGGAGACACTCGGGTCCGAGGAGGTGACACGTGGGATGGTCTGGACCATGATGCATTGTGCTGAGCGTAGACTGCCAGGAGGTGTTGATGCATTAAACAAACACCGCGTTCGACACGTTTAGTTTTGATCAAATATTGTCGTGTTCACGTTTCTGACTCTGGCTCCAAATGATCACCACAAGATGGCAGCGTTTGTGTTGCGGAGATTCTGACTTTGTGTCTGGACGGCAGGAGGAAGTGGAGACGTGACGTTCATCTACAGACATGAACATTGTAAAATATCACATGAACATGTGTCGTGTATTCGTTAGAGTAGAACATGTGTTGGTGTGTGTTCAAAACATAATGACAGGCTTACGTTTATGATACCGGCCTTCTGGACTCTCAGGGAGTCCTCCAGGTGTTTACTTTAGAAGTTCTCTCCCTTTTTGAAATGATCCTTGACTTTGGGAATGACCTCTGACTAGCTAATGGATGGGTGTAGAAGGAATGTTCTTGACCAATGTGTCTTCATGTTCGGACACAAAAACATGTCAGAAACCTCATGGGGGACGGCATTCACCTGAAGTCATGGGCGGAACCAAACTCTCTATATATACTGTGTGTCCGACCCCTGGAAGTCAGATCTCACCATTTGGCCTGGGGGATTTCTCCGAGTTCTAGAGCTCGTCCTGACCTGTGAAACTTCTGTGTAATAAACTCTGTTATACTGTAAGTATTGGGTCCGCAGTCCTTTCCTTCATCATCAAACTTCTACAACCACATCAACCTCTCGGCTGACCAGAAATATACTTCACATGTTGTGTAGTTAGTGTTTGTGGAGCAGCAGCAGGTTGTCGGGTCCGACTCCTTCGAACAGGAACATGTGGGAACATCCAGGTGAGGGGCGGAGCCTGTAGAGCAGCAGGGGCGGAGTCTGTAGAGCAGCAGGAGGCGGGACCTGACGTATAAAC
>NC_083647.1:27473363-27493363 GCF_963576545.1 Limanda limanda | reverse complement strand
AATCGGTGGATGTTACAGCACGGAAGAATATCAGAAGTACAAACCCAGTAAAAGTAATAAATAAGTCAACAATCCAAGATATGAAATATTTATATGTACAAAGTAATCAATAATATAAACACAAAAATGACAGAAAAAGCAATAGATTGTTGTGGTTAGATTAACCAAGTTAAATAAGGACATTGCACTAAGAGTATATATTGTGGTTGATAATATGGCCTGAAATTACATGGGGATAAAATATTTCTTTACATAATAATTGTCACGATAAATATCAAATAATATTACTTTGAAGTTTAGAGACAGATTATTTCCTCCTGAACATTATGGATTTAAATTCTTAACTTGCAGTGAAGGACAAAACACTTTTTAAATCTGATGTAGATCAGTTATAAGTTAAAACTAAACAATTTACAAAAGTTCAACATCAAGTCAACAAGTTGAAGCTGGCTAATAAAATAAAACTGGACTGAATTATCCTCCCATTTCACAGATATATTATATATATATACTTCATTGTTTATATTTGGTTGTAATCAGAATCAGAATTCTTTTATTTGCCAGGTATGTTTGCACATATAGGAAATTGACTTGGTGTCGTTGGTGCACTGAACATAAAAACAACAATATAAGAAAAACAACAATATATAAGAAATAGAATAAAATAGAATAGAATAAAGTAGAATAAAGTATATACATATATACAGTAACAGAGTAAAAGAGTTATGGGCACGTGCTGTTTTCAATTAATTTATAGTTATTGAAAATGAAGTTAATCATTAAAATGTGAAATATCAAATCTCAATTGTATGTCTTTGTCGTAAGCATTTGAAAACAACATCTTAGGGCTCTCTGTCAACTTATGAAATATATCAATGTGTATAACTCGTGTGTGTCCCGGTGTTTCAGTTCCGAGGACGAGCTGGAGGTGCTGCTGAACGGGACTCCGGCCCAGAAGAAGAAGCTGATCAGAGAGTACCTGACGGGGGAGAGCGAGTCGTCCAGCGGGGACGAGTTCGAGAAGGAGATGGAGGCGGAGCTCAGCTCCACCATCAGGACCTTGGAGGGGACCTGGGGTCCGTCAGCAGAAGGTAACACTGCAGAGCATGGGTGGGACCTGGAGGGATTCCTTTAGAAGGTTTTCCTCACAGAGGGTTTGTCCAAGGTGCCACTAGGTGTCCTCAGAGTGAAGTGTCTCTGCTGCTGCTTGATATAGATAGATAGATAGATAGATAGATAGATAGATAGATAGATAGATGGATAGATGGATAGATGGATAGATAGATAGATAGATAGATAGATAGATAGATTACTTTATTCATCCCCGAAGGGAAATTAAGTCGTCATAGCAGCCGGTATATTTGAATACAATAGAATACAATACAATAGAATACAATAAAAAATATTGAGGTAGAAAGAATAAAAACAGAAACACAAGATAAATAGGTAGATAAGGTGCAGTGGCAAGATGATGGTAATAGTACTGATGATATGATGGTAATGTTATTGTTAGACAGTATATAAGAATACTACAGTATATATAGTATATAATATAACATAATATATATTTATATATGATAGTAATTATACCAATATAAAAGCAGTATATAGTAATAATGGCAGCAACAGAAAATATAATAGTAATAGTGATATAATAATAGTAATTATAACATGTACACATGTATAAATATGTGTATATAGACTTATGTATACAAAGAATATACATATGAATATGTGTTGACGTGGGACAATGGGAACCAACACACAACCAAACAGACCCAGAGCCAGTCACAGAGCAGCTGGTGAACAGAGTGGCCTGATGTTAAACTATGAAATATCAAAGTTTAATCACATCATCATAGAAATAATTGCAGAATTTAGCGCAAATATATATATACTTTCCAAAATGTGATCTGTGAAACAGGACCTTGGTTTGAAAGAATTCCTGATGAATTCCTGTTTGTGTTTATTCTGCAGCACAAGCCCTGGAGAACGGGGGAGGAGCCGGAGCTGGACTCCCTAATCCTCAGGTGTACGATAATGTCTACTTCGACTCTGACTCCGAAGGAGAAGAGGACAAACCAAGTAAGACTCGGAGACAAGCTGTAGCGTAAACATTTCCCCAAAATGTGTTAATGAGATGCATCACTACTAGGGTTGCAAAATTCCGGGAATATTCAAAGTTGGAAACTTTCCATGAGAATTAACGAGAATTAACGGGAATTAACAGGAATAAACTGGAAATGTTGTGGGTAATTTATACTAACTGTATTTACCTTGTCATATACAGACATAAATATAAACATTTTGTTGTGTCATAGGCTGATTTGAGCCCTGAGGAAACTTTGGGCACTTGACTATATGCTTCTGCATCGTTGTGTCATTCTTAACATAGGTCTTTGCACAGTATTTGCAAATGTACACAGCCTTTCCTTCTACATTGGATGAGGTGAAATGTCTCCACACATGAGAGAGTGCACGTGGCATTGTTCTGTAGAATAAGATGAGAAAAAAGTTTGTAAAAAAACACTAATGCAATGCCAGAGATATAAATAGTTAGCCAAACAATTGGAATCGTCTGTAAACATAATTTACAATTGATGGATAAATGAATGGAAATAGGCTAGATGAACAGATGAACAATCCTCAATCAGCATGCTAATATATTTTCCCAGTAATATCATGGAAACTTACCTGACTAGTCCTGCACTCTACAGCAGGCCTCAGTAGCCCTGCTGTAGAGTGAAGCATGCTGGGAGTTATCTGTGCATGTGATGGAAGAATGACCAGTGGAGGGTTGAAACTCAACGTTCCATACATCTTTAAAATAGAGTTTGGAATGATGTTTTTATTGCTTAGCGTTTAATTTGCGTATTTTTTTTTTTTTCAAAATTCCAGAGCTAAACTTCCCATGGAAAGTTTACGGAAAGTGTCCGGAAATTTACCGGAAACTTTCCGCCCCTTTGCAACCCTAATCATTACGTCTGTTTCCTCGGCAGGCGGCTCCACAGGCCAGAGGCGGAGACAGCGGGTCATACTGACCAATGACGAGCTGCTGTATGACCCCGACAAGGACGACAGAGACCAGGCCTGGGTGGACGCCAGGAGGAGAGGGTGAGAGGACACCACTCAAGATTTGATCAAACAATTGTTCGTCTAGAGCAGATGAAGACATGAAGATCGATGATAAGGTTTCTTCACCACGTGGTCGTGTCTTCCTGTTCAGATACAACAGCAGGAAACGACCAGCCGGCTCGAAGCAGTCCCGCCAGGCGCAGAGTTTACCCACGAGTGACGCCATCCTCAACTGTCCCGCCTGCATGACCATGCTCTGCCTGGACTGTCAGAGGTGAGGCTGCAGTCGTTCCTTTGATCTGTTATCATGAACTGATTCTGCTTCAGCATGAGTTGCCATGGCGATTTACCTGACTCCAGGTCCAACAGCAACTCATGAAATGTCGACTGGTAGGTTTTAAATATGACGTTATTTAACGACACACATATTTCTCGGTTGTGTTCCACTCAGGCATGAAAACTACCGGACGCAGTATCGAGCCATGTTCGTGATGAACTGCACGGTGAAGAGGGACGAGGTGCTGCGGTACAACACCGAGCAGGAGAGGAAGCAGAGAGGCAGGAAGAGGAGGCGGGGCCAGAAGACAGAAACAGCTGCAGGCGCGGCTCCTGACCCGGCGCCGGCTGGGATGGCGGCCGATGAAGTCTACCGCCCGGTGCAGTGCTCCGAGTGCTCCACCGAGGTGGCCGTGTTCGACAAGGAGGAGGTGTACCACTTCTTCAACATCCTGGCCAGCCACTGCTGAGAGGGACTGATGGAGGTTTCCTCTCTCTCTCTTCATCAGCGTCCCGACGGAGAGAGAGAGAGAGAGAGATTCCTGCTGCGAATCTCTACAAGTCTGACGATGATGAATCCGCTCAGAAACTTTCAGGGTCGATTCCCCGTCTGAGGGAAACTTCAGAAGAACGTCGTCTATCTTTGAAACCTTTTAAACTTCTGAGGAACCCAGACGCTGAGATCTGCTCGCTGCAGCTGTTGTTTCCCACTCGAGACAAAGTGATTCATGATTCTTTGAGGCCAAAACTCTTATGGATATTTCAGGATTTACAAATATTTGAGAGCTATAGATCTTTTTTTTTTGGTTGATACAGTATTTTTTTTAAATTGTGTGTCAAGTGGGACTTCTACGTTAGAACAAATAAACTGGAGACATTTTCCCTATCAACATATCTGTGACACTTCACTCATATTTATTATGATTTGTCTGTTGATATACAAACAATAATTGTAGCTGTGATAATCTAACATTGGCCATTTTTGGAAACACAGTTAATAAACAGTGGAGTTCTGCCTCTGTCAGAAACTTTCAGACCACAGGAGAGACAGAGGAACTCCCTGCTTGAATGACTGAAGCTTTGTGGTTCTACTGAGCTTCTCATTGGTTGTACAAAAATTGATGCCAAAATCATGATGCTGACATCGTTGTGTGTGTGTGTTGTTGTCAGTGACTTCCATAAAACAAGACAGATGTCCGTACCTGTGGCTCGGTCACTGACCCAAATCCATTGGTTCCTACTGAAGAGGAAATCTTTGAAAATGCCTCACGCATGTGTAGTTTCACTAAAAAATATGTTTTCTTAAAAGGAAGCTGATCTGTCTGGTCTGTCCACATGTGTTGCTTTAGTGAGTATGTGTATGTGTGTGCGAAGGGTAGAAATCTAATGATAGTGTGTTCACAGTGTTAAAGGAACTTGTCATCCTGTATTTAATAGTTTCGAGACGACATCTGTGCATCGTCCAATCAGCACCAAAGGTTTCACAAAATGTACCTTTGTTAATAAAGTAAGAAAGGAAAAAAGGAGAATAACAGTATTTAATGAATAAATAGAATATGAAATGACACAGGAAATGATTACAGGTCATTTCTGACCCATGTGCAGAAGGGTAGTGATACCAAAATGATTTTTATTCAAAAAGTTCAGCATTAACTGCAAAGATAGAGAAAATAAAAAGTGAGTAGGTTGACTTTTGACCCGTGTTGTGTATCAAAGGGTTAAACTGAGAGGATAATACTTGTTTGTGACTTTAACTCCACCCACACTTTATATAAAAGACTTCAAAGGTTCATTTAGAAAGAATTCCTCTGTCAGTTTGCTTTAAAGTCCCAGTCAGTGGATTCCTTCCATGTCTTAGACCTGGACAGATCTATAGTCAGGATGTAGTGATAGTGGCACCTAATGCCAAAAGAAGGTAAGCCTTGTTTCACAACTTTAATTCGACTAACATTATATTTTAACTGTCTACATTTGATCGTGGTCCAGCGCCGCCTGAAAGACGCAGGAAGTGATGTGTTTATCCGCCGGCAGAGCAACACGGAGACGTTTCGCCCTTAATTATGGCTATTATAATAATCATATTAATATTCTGGTCAGATCACAACATTAGCTCAAGCTGAGAAGTACAATACTGCCATCTTGTGGACAAAAGTGGGAACTGAAGGAGCAATCAATCTATATCTACATCTATTTATATATATATAGTATATATTTTTTATATATTTTTAAATAAATATTTTTTATTTCAGGATCAGCACAATAACATTTCGGTTTTTTTGTGGAACAGGTTTATATGATTATACCACAAAAAAGACGTTATGGCGGAGCGTTGTGGAAAACGCAACAGGAAGTCGCCAAACGTTGACGTTACACGTTGGATCAAATCAAATTTAAATGATTTTAAATTAAATATTTTTTTCCTTTTTTTCAGGAACAGCACAATAACATTTCGGGTTTTTTGTGGAACTGGTATATATGTTTATATATAAACTCAAAAAATACGTTATGGCGGAGCGTTGTTGAAAACGCAACAGGAAGTCACCAAATTTGGACGTTACGCGTTCGATCATATTAACTTTAATGACGTCATCTCAACAACAATTGATTACTCTCTTACATTCTTACAGTGTATAAATACTCCAAACATGAAAGAGAACCTGTGGAAGCTTCAGTTGTCATAAAAACTCAAAAGGTTTAGTTTGTCAAGTCTGGGAAATGCAAAGTGTTTATATATAAAGTATTTTATTATACAGTATTTAAATATGAAGGATCTAAATATAAAAGTCCCTTTGTCGGGTAAAGAAAATCAGAATCAGAAGTATTTTATTGCCAAGTATGTTCACACATACAAGGAATTTGCTCTGGTTATTGGTGCAAACAATGAACTTAGAACATAAAAACACAATAAATACAACATGCATAGGAGAGCAATAAAAAATGGGAAACCAGTATATATTTACTCACTGTTTACTTATTATTTACTCACTTTTTACCAATATTTATACAAAGTAACATTTATTTTGAGATAAACAATATCTGAATAAAAATATATAAAAAATATAAAATATAAAAAGTGAAGTTAAAAGTGAAATGCTAAATGCAGAACAGTTAACAGTGTCATATTGCAATATGCAATGTAATGCAGTATAATATAATATGATATGATATAATGTGTTAATTTAACAACTCTTTCACAGTTTAGATGAAAACGTCATTAGGATTATTTCATATTAAATTTCTGCCAATAGAAACCTTCACCTGAATCTTACACACCAGAACTTTATATAAAATGTACTTTCTTACTTTATTTTGAAAACAGAATGTTGGAACCATAGGGACCGGCTCCCGATGGATATACAAAGTATTTATATATAAAGTATTTTATGATTAAGTATTTACATATAAAAGTCCCTTTCTCGGGTAAAGAAAACAACTCTTTAACAGTTTAGATGAAAACATCATCAGGATTATTTCATATTAAATTTCTGCCAATAGAAACCTTCACCTGAATCTTACACACCGGAACTTTATATAAAATATACTTCCTTACTTTATTTTGAAAACAGGATGTTGGAACCATACGGACCGGCTCCCGATGGAAATACAAAGTGTTTATATATAAAGTATTTTATTATAAAGTATTTAAATATGAAGTATCTAAATATAAAAGTCCCTTTCTCGGGTAAAGAAAACAACTCTTTAACAGTTTAGATGAAAACATCATCAGGATTATTTCATATTAAATTTCTGCCAATAGAAACCTTCACCTGAATCTTACACACCGGAACTTTATATAAAATATACTTCCTTACTTTATTTTGAAAACAGGATGTTGGAACTCCCTGGTCACGTCGGGGCTGTGATTGGCTGAGAGGCAGCACCACGTGATGAGAGACGCCGGCGCTCCCACAACAGGAAGTAGAAGAAGTAGGAGAAGAAGTTGAGTAAGAGGAGGACGAAGAAGAAGAAGAAGAAGAAGAAGAAGAGAAAGAAGTGTGACCATGGCGCTGGGAGACTGTTGGAAACAACTGTCCTGGTTCTACTACCAGTACCTGCTGGTGACCGCCCTCTACATGCTGGAGCCCTGGGAGCGGACTGTGTTCAGTATCCTTCCATGCTACATGCTAACAGGCTAACAGGCTAACATGCTAACAGGCTAACATGCTAACAGGCTAACATGCTAACAGGCTAACCGAGCTGCCACTAGCTTCTCTAACTGAATCGTTTTTAAACAATGTGATTTCCAGTGAAGACTCATGAATACTAGTGTGTGTTTTAATTGTGTTTAAATCCCGTGTACGTTGTGTGTCGCTTGTGTGTTGACAGTGAACCGGTTCAAGTGATTAGAGAACAAGCAGCGACTCCTCAGGGAAAGTGTTACATGAGACTTCCGGTGTGTGTGAGAGAGAGAGAGCGATGTGTGTTTAATCCTTATTCATCCATGTGTGTGTTTTAAATGACAAATCCGAGTTCCACATTAGAAAACGCAAACTTTCTAACTTGATCTTCAGCCAAGTGCCACCATCTTTGTTTATACTTTGTTTTAACAGAAGAACACGTGTGCGTCTACACAATAACAAACAGGATATTATTGTTGTTACTAGAAGTTAAAGATATTCAAAGTTTTACAGCCTTTTTGTTTGTTTACCACAAGTGACAGAAACATGAGTCATTGATTACAGAGCCAGTTCAGTGGTGCGCCCCCTAGTGGACTCCTCCAGTAACACAACTAGCCTCAGTTAAGAATAAAGCAGCCAGTTCCCGTTGTCACACGACAACATTAAAGCCCAGTTCCTGCTTCTGCCTCAAAGTTACGTGTGCACGTGCCCCCCCCACTAGCTCTGATTGGTCTGCTTGGTAGCCTCGCTTGTCCAGCGCCATTTTTGAATTGAGTTAAAAGAAGGAACACGGGACGCGCTCTGTCTTTTCTTTGAGAAACGGTGATTGCTCCGGATCGTCTCTCAGCTCCGTCTGGATCCACTCACCAGCGTTTGTGTGTTGAACTGGAGTGAAACTCTGTGCTGGTAAACTCCGTCTACGGCTAAAAACCGGCACGAGACCGATGGTCGACAAGTTCCTTAAGGGAAAGTTGAGAAGAACTTTGAAGGATGGAGGAGGATGTCAGTTTCCCTTCGTGGTCACATGACGTCCTCAGGCTGAGGTGTGGTTGTGTGGATTATTCTCAGGCGGCTGCCCTTGTGTTACCGTCCGCCTCGGGGCTGCGTCCCACCAAATACACACAAGGGGTCCAGTTGCTCGGGGGTCCAGTTGTTCGGGGGTCCAGCTGTTCGGGGGTCCAGCTGCTCGGGGGTCCAGTTGTTCGGGGGTCCAGCTGTTCGGGGGTCCAGCTGCTCGGGGGTCCAGTTGTTCGGGGGTCCAGCTGCTCGGGGGTCCAGTTGTTCGGGGGTCCAGCTGCTCGGGGGTCCAGTTGTTCGGGGGTCCAGTTGCTCGGGGGTCCAGTTGCTCGGGGGTCCAGTTGCTCGGGGGTCCAGCTGCTCGGGGGTCCAGCTGCTCGGGGGTCCAGCTGCTCGGGGGTCCCGTTGCTCGGGGGTCCAGCTGCTGCCCAAGTCCACACGTCACGTTAATCAGTAAAGATTTAAAAAACAAAATGATCCGGTGCCTCATGAGAGCTCAGGTCAAAGTTTTATTTTCTGTTTGTTCAAACTCGGACGTTTACACAAGTCTCAGATGTAGAGTGTGGACGCCTGGCGTAACCATAGCAACAGCGGTGCTTTGTTAAAGTGAACCATGGATGTGTCCTCTGCTCCTTCCGAGTTTGTCCCTTAACGTCTCCTCCTCAGACTCGCTGCTCGTCTCGGTGGCCGGCATGGCGGTCTACACCGGCTACGTCTTCATGCCTCAGCACATCATGGCGATCCTGCACTACTTCGAGGTCGTCCAGTGACACGAGGACTCGTCCGTCCACCCGCTGGTCCCCGTCTGTCTCCGGCTTCCTGTCCGTCCCATCTGTCCACCTTTCTCTCCAGGGTGTGAGGTGGGGATCGACTCTCCTCCTTTCCAAAGCTAATTTAATATCAGAAGTCACCTCTGTGGACGTGGTGCTGGCGGCCGCACCGGACAGCGTCGTCCTCCGGGACGGTTTCTCCTTCTCACGTCTGAAATGCTCTGATTGTGAGCAGGGTTTTGGGTTTGGACCCGAGGGCCACGGAGGACTGAGCTAAGTTTGGATTCATGTTTTTTCTTTTTAATCCCTGGAATCAAGCGCACCTTACCGTGGTGACTGGACTATTATATTTGTATTCCCTCAAGATTTCAGAGTGTTGTTGTCTGAAGAGTTTCATTCAAGAGCAGGAAACCAAAGCGGCTGATGGAGAAAATCATTTTTCTCTTTGTTGGAGCCCATGCTGAGGATCTGTGAATGGATCCTGGTGGTTTTGACAACTCCTGGGAACCATCATCTTCCACCATCGTGTTCTCAAAGACTTCCTGTAGAAACTAAGTCATTTGTATTGTTGGATCCTCGCTCAGTTTATCATGATTCCAAAGTTTTCTTCAGCACAAATGTGACAAACGTCTGAATCAGTGAGTGTCTTATTTCCTTCTGTGATTTAAAAATGTAAATTGTTTGAAGCCAAGTTCCCGTTTCTAAGACCTGAATTGGACGTCGCCTTAAAAAAATGTTAACTACATAAAGTTAGGTCTAATGTGCATTAAACGCCACTTGTGTAACACTTATAAATGAATTTTTAAAAGAAATATTTTGGCACCATGTACAGATTATTATGTCTCTGTGTTATTCTTTCTCAAGCGATACACATATCAGCTCACGTTCATAAAACTACAAACATACCAACGTGGAACTTCTATCTTTTCTCGATACCGTGGGACGTGATCCGACTGGAGATCAACAGGAAGCTGTTTCTCTGGAGTTGTTTCCGTAGAAAATGAAGCTCTTCACACGACTCTGGAGTTTCAGATGTTTGGAAACACTACGTTGAGAAAGCGTCTCTAACACGTGCACTCTGCTGTTCGGTTGAGTCTGATACAAGTCAACGTGTAAACATGAGTTTCGATCTTGTTGCTTTTCCGCATCCTTTATCTCTAAAGGAAGGAGAGGTCGGGCGTGAGGAGGATCCACCGCTGGGAGTCTCTGCGTCTCAGGGTCAGAGTGTGTGACCTCTGAACTGAATCTGAGACCGGCTCCTGTTCTCCTTCTGTCGGACGCAGCCGATCACTTTGTAACATAAAGTGAATAAAGTTCCTCATATTTTTAATGCGAATAAAACATCTGCAGCTGTGTTATTTTTCCGCTTTAATTAACGCTGAGTCATGCAGCAATGACTCCTCCCCACTTCCATAAATACAACCAACATATCCCGGTTGTGATACAAAATTACCTAAAATACACAAACCAAGTTTGAAAAACATTTATTTAATGTGTACTACGGTTGTTTTGTTTTTAGAAAAACATTCCTTTAAACTCCCACATTTAATCATAATTCTTGATTCTATGATTTGACTCCATATGGATTCAGTTCCGGATCTTTCATTGATACCAAGTTTGCTTGGAAATGAGATCTGAAACTGAAGAATCTCACTTTCATTCCACGAATTATTAATCTCGACTTGTCATGAAACCAAATTTTGTTGGGACGATATTTTGTTGCAGAATTAATTGTCTCCATTTTGAGATAATTTTACTTCTGATATAATAATCATATTAGAGCCTAATCCTGCAAACACACCTTCTCATTCTGTAGAATATTCAGTCGGACATTAGAATTAAAACTAGAGACAGACCAGCTAAATGGTAAACAGGTGGAAAGTATATAGTGTATTTTTCAATGGTGTCATCTTTGTAAAGTTTTGTAGACGCACATGTTGGCTTATAGAATAAAAGTATTAATGTCTTCTTCTGAGCTCCTGATGCTAAATACTGTTCTATAAAATCATTAAAGGGATATTTCACTATGTTGAAGCTGCTTGTTTGACCTGCTGGTATTTTATTAATTTGACTTAATAATTAAGTTTGACTTCTGACCACTCATTCATTTGTAAGCTGTTGTTTTCATCATGTTCTTCTAATTAAAAATCCAAAGATGCAGCCGCTAGTTATTGTCTTTGATACATGAACCAGTTTATTATTAGATGAAGAATCGAGCGAACAGCGAGCCAGACAGACTGAGAGGATCAGCCAACAAGATTCAAGAGTTTATTGTCTCGTACACAACCATTACATTAAGCAGTCGCTTGCAATGAACGTTTGCACTTCATGCTTCATCTACACAAAGATAAATGTCTCCGGTCACGAACCATTAGCGTCTTTTTATGATCATAAATGTTGCAAACAGCCACTTAACTAGTCAAACATCGATTTCATTATATCTTGAGTGCTTCTTCAGAACTTTCTAGTCAAAGTCGACCATTGATCTCAAATTTCTATCAGATTCTCTCTTTGGCCACAAACGTCTGATTCCTGCAAAACTACGACGCCACTCAGAGCGAATCCTCCTCCAAGATAAATACTTAGTTTAAATGTAGAAATACGCAAAACATCAATATTATTGAACTAAGTAAATGAAGCTGGTAAAATATTTTGTTTAATTTAAATCGAAAGACAATTTATTGATGCTGACATTGATTATCGAGGCTCAACCTCCTGATTTCCAAAGCTTCAGTCACATCTGGAGCGATAAAGATTTATTCATTAAACAGATAATCAGGTATATTTAATACTCATTAATATGAAACATAACTAGACTAATTTTCTGTCTAAACACCAGTTTTATTTTTCATGAGAGATTCTGCTGTTGACAAATTAACTAATTAAGACTTCAAATGGCGTCATATCTGCTAATAAAGTGAACGTAAACAGTAAATCTATTTAAACTAGTGGCAGCTGCTTCTTCTTGTGACTATCGACACGTCCTGAACCAGCCGTCCACCCCCAGCGGCACTGAGGTCAAATGTGAAGCAACAAACAGACAATGGAGCTACTGCTTTTATCGGCTGTGAGTAGGATTTGTTGTTTAATCAACACCATGAAACTATGAGCGACAGAGAAACGTCAGGAATCTGTATAACTTCTTTAAATGTTCTGAATGATGTGTGAGTGAGAACAAGAGAAAGTTTCCTCCTTCTCTCCCTGAGCGTCTGTTCTCTGTGACTCTGCTGAGTTTCTCTGTCTCTGAAGTTATTAACAACCAGAGTTTATCTCCAAGATTCAGCAGGAAACTGTGAAACATGAAGAATCTGAACAGTTTGGTGGATTTGTTACAGCTGCAGATATACTGGGTCAGGAAGCAGAGGATCATGGGTAATATCCCGACCAGAGTTAATGATGTGTGGCTGCAGGGGGCGCTGTTACTCAGTAACAGTTACATAGTGTTGGTTTAAATGACAAATCAAATGAACACAAATTAATTCACTGAAACTATTTATTTCAGCTCTGCAGTTACGTGACAGACCCCCCCCCCCTGCACTTCCTGTTAATATTTTACTTTAACTCTCACTCTAGCAGAACGACCTCTGAACATTGAACCCTCAGCAGATCACGATCATATTCAAGCAGCTATTTTACATCCAAGTCTCTTGTCTGTGTGAGCTTCTTACTTTTTACAATCGTATCCTGACTCACCGGAATATGAACAATGAATGTATTGCACATGAACCGTTGATGTTGCACAGGCAGATGAATCAGGCAGTGAAGAGTTAAAGTGTTAGAGTTCAGTCCATAAGGGAGGTGCAGAGTTTGTACTGGCAGCAGAGCTGCTTGTACATTTATTTCAGGTTTTACAGGTTTTATCATCCAGCATCTCAAGCTCCTCCCTCTCCTGACACACCTGAGAAACCAGGAAGCATCTGTTCCTCCCTGAAGAGACGCAGGCTGAAAACCAGACGATCACATTCACCTTCCAAACCAAACTGAACCAAACCAGACCAGACGTCCTGAGTGAGTCCAGCTACAGGAGAGAAGAGTCAAACTACAACCTGCCGACGCTCCACACACTGACCGTGAGTTTAACAAACACCTCGACTCAGAGGGGAAGTGAACCTCAGTGAAGTTCATGGAGCTGTGACTGACTGACTGTCTGTTTTCAGCTTCACCTGGAGACTCAATGGCTTCCAGATCAGAAGAGGATCTCTGCTGTCCCGTCTGCCATGATGTCTTCAGAGATCCTGTCATTCTGTCATGTAGCCACAGCTTCTGTAAAGACTGTTTGAAGAGGTGGTGGAAAGAAAAAGAAGTAAAAGAGTGTCCACTTTGTAAGAGAAGATCTTCAAGGTCAGAACCACCTTGTAACCTGGCATTAAAGAACCTGTGTGAGACCTTCTTACAGGAGAGAGATCAGAGCTCTTCACCTGCTCTCTGCAGTCTGCACTCAGAGAAACTCAGACTCTTCTGTCTGGACCATCAGCAGCCAGTGTGTGTGATCTGCAGAGATTCAGAAAAACACACCGACCACAGATTCAGACCCATCGATGAAGCTGCACAACAACACAAGAAGCAGCTTCAGGAAACTCTGGAGCCCTTGAAGGAGAAGTTACAGAGTTTTGAACGTGTTAAAGTAGAGTTTGAACAAACAGCAGAACACATTAAGGTCCAGGCCGGACTCACAGAGACGCAGATCAAGGAGCAGTTTAAAAAGCTTCATCGGTTTCTGGAGGAGGAAGAGGAGGCCAGGATGGCTGCACTGAGGGAGGAAGAGGAGCAGAAGAGTCGGATGATGAAGGAGAAGATTGAGTCTCTGAGCAGAGACATAACGTCTCTTTCAGACACAATCAGAACCACAGAGGACGAGCTGAGAGCTGAAGACGTCTCGTTCCTGCTCAACTACAAGGCTGCAGTGGAACGAGTCCAGCAGCGCCCCCTGCTGGATGATCCACAGCTGGCCTCAGGAGCTCTGATAGACAAGGCCAAACATCTGGGCAACCTGAGCTTCAACATCTGGAACAAGATGAAGGACGTGGTCTCCTACAGTCCTGTGGTTCTGGACCCAAACTCTGCTAATCCATGGCTCGTCCTGTCTGAAGATCTGACCAGTTTGAGAGGAGGAGAGAAACAGAAGCTTCCTGACAATCCAGAGAGGTTTGATAAACACGCCACAGTCCTGGGATCTGAGGGTTTTAACTCAGGGACTCACAGCTGGGACGTCCTGGTTGGAGACAGTACCTACTGGGCACTGGGTGTGTCAGCAGAGTCTGTCCAGAGGAAGGGAAAAGATCTGTCTGGATACTGGAGAATAGGGTTCTATGAAGGTAAATACTCAGCATTGTCACCATCAGTATCATCTGTTCTCTCTGTGCAGAAGATCCAGAGGATCAGAGTGAAACTGGACTGGAACAGAGGAGAACTGTCGTTCTCTGATCCTGATACTAACAAACACATTCACACCTTCATACACACTTTCACTCAGAAGATGTTTCCATTCTTTAGCATTACAGATCCCTTGAAGCTGTTACCTGTGAAAGTCTCTGTGACGCTGGATCAGAGCCGTTAGAGATAAAGATTTTATTCATCATGTTTATTTCTTCAAGAGAAATCTGCTGAATTTAAATGTTAAACTCCTTATTCTAAAGATTTGTTTATTTCTCCTTTTACTTCTCACTCATTTTTATTTCTCCTGTCGTCTTTTCCACGTTAGTAAAAATATTTCATTATTTTCTGATCTTTACCTTTGGTTTGTTTTTTACTTTCATGGAAAATGTTTTCTATCATTTAGATTTTGTGTGGATCCATGAAATCGAGTAAACTGATGAAGATCCATATAAAAACACATTTATCAATAACAGCTGATCATTATTCACATTCAACAAACTTTATTAAAACTCACACATGAGACATGATTCATGTTTAATCACATAAAGTCTGTTCACATATGAAATAATACAACATATATGAACATTTGTCTGTTTGATGTGATGAAGCCAAAATGATTCTGTCTGTAAAAGTGTTTATTCAACAGCAGCCTAGTGATGTGATTTTAATATTGTGATCAAAAAAATAAAAACTATGAAACAGAAACAGAGTTATGACCTTTTTTAAGTTGAAATGTAAATATAACATTATCTGTCATTAAGTAGGATTTAACACTCAGATAGTTTCAGGTTTTTAAATTGAGTTGGGAGCTAATAGTTGTGAACAATAGTTGGGCCGACATGTGAAGACAAAGCCTGAGACCACATGTCTTCTTTGTTCTGGGGACAGAAGAAGACATGTGGAACGTGCACTTGAACGTGCTGATGTCAGATATTTCACAAACTACAGGACACTTATTGCAGCAGTTCAGTTGTAACAGTCAAAGAATAAAAATCTGATGAAATGTAAGATCTGCTTCATAAATACACACAAAGAAGAAGAAGTTGTATCGATGTTTATGGTGAAAATGGTGAAACACCTGATCAGCAGCTCTGCGTCAAGTCCGTTAAATTGAATCAAGCTGCACCAAATCACACTGAGAGACATCTGTCCTCGAGAGACGTCTGAGCTTTACGTCCCCAGGCTGGTGGTCGGAGACAATATGCTTTCAGGTCTCATCCTCGTGAACACAATATCTCAAAAACACCTTGAGGGAATTTCCTCAAATGTGGTAATAACATTCACTTGGACTCGTGGATGAACTGATTAGAATTTGATGGTCAAAGGCCAAAGGTCAAGGTCGCTGTGACCTGACAAATAAGCAGCTCAAAAACACCTCGAGGGAATTTCTTTAGTCCAAACTTTCACCTGGACTCAAGGACACAGCAAGAGGTTCAGAGCACGATGAGAAAACACGTCTGTTTCCCTTCGTGCTGATTCAACAAACTGTGATTAACACAACAGCAAAAAAAACAACACAACTCACATTTGTTAATTTTTCCAATAAATTAAGTTTATTTGTCAACAGTTGGTTTTACATTGTATTCAGCAGGATCCATGCAGTCAAGCTCTTTATGGCCAATACTAATAATAAAGATTCTAGCCGCTCCCTGAGATTTGAACCCTGACATCTCATTGGCTGAGAGCCAACTGAAGCCCATGACCACTTCCTGAGGAGGCAGGAACTCCTCAGGTAGTATACAACTGTTGAGCCCACAGAAAACGCTGCCATTTTCCTGTACTGACGTTGCAACCAGACCTCCCCAGGCCTGACCAGATGACCCAGTAGCTAAAAGAAGGTGATTACCACTTTTGTTTCAGCTTTTTACCCATGCACTGAAGACCTCTCCAGACCTCTCCAGGTCTGAGCTGAGCTCCGTGCCCCAATCGAACCACCGGAGCAAGCCTGAGAGGCCACGAGTTATTCACTGGACTTCAGGGACATTCACGCAGAACGCGCACGCACCCCACGAAACCACGGTCACAGTAAGAGGCTATTTTGTCTGGGCAGAGACTAGTTTTAATACTTAGCGTGTCGTTTAATATTTGAGTGTATTTGTTTGTGGGACCTCCGTGTCTCCTGTTTAGCCCTGACGAGCCGGCTACTTCCGGTTAATTTCCGGGTCCTTTGTGTTACAGTGCTTAGGGCCGCGAGAAGCGCCTCCGGCTGCGCTGTTAACATCCGTTTAAGTTTGCAGATATTTTATCGATCAAAACATCAGCACACAACGTCCGTTTGGGTGCTGAGCGGCAAAATCACTGTTAACATATCTCCGGTGTGTTTTTAAGAGCTTCTCTGATATTTCCTTGCATGTTGTTTCTCTCTCTCTCCCTCTCTCTCTCTCTCTCTCTCTCTCTCTCTCTCTCTCTCTCTCTCTCTCTCTCTCTTTGAATAATAATAATAATGTGAGTTAGACCACATTTTTGAGAGTTTATTATTGCCACGCCTCCTTTCTCTCTCTCTCTCCTCCCTTTTTGGCTCCACATTCCTAAACAAATCCGGTTGTAGTACTGGTGAGTTAGACCACCATTTTGAGAGTACGTCATTACCACTCCTCCTTTCTCTCCCACACACACACACAAACACACACACACACACACACACACACACACACACACACACACACACACACACACACACAGAGACAGACACACACACACAGACAGACAGACAGACAGACAGACAGACAGACAGACAGACAGACAGACAGACAGACAGACAGACAGACAGACAGACAGACAGACAGACAGACAGACAGACAGACAGACAGACAGACAGACAGACAGACAGACAGACAGACAGACAGACAGACAGACAGACAGACAGACAGACAGACACACACACACACACACACACACACACACACACACACACACACACACAGACATACATAGACCATAGGTTTCACATGTATTGTCTGAGTTGTGATGTGCTGCTGCTGTTGTTATCTTTGAAATATTGGAGTTTGATAAAATGATGAATCATTAAATGACATTAACTTTATTTCCCCCTTTTTAATAAATGCTTTTGTAGGTAAAGTATCTGTAGTCTTTGATTATTTGTGCATATGTATGTGAATGCAGCTGGATTATGATAGCTTGTGCTCGAACTTAAAACCCTTCATTGTTTATTATATAATCATTAATATTAACTATTGAGATTATTAATTTAACATTTATCAGATGAGACTGATATTTATAGATTGACTTGTTGGTCCCTGTAACCAGCGTGGTGCCCCGCTATGATAAGTCATAATTACAGATTGAATCATTCTTAATTGAAAATGTTATTGTTTTCATTAATTATTTAACTATTCTTAATGGATAACCTTATCATTTTTAATTATTTTTAATAAAATAATTTTATTTTAATAATCATATTTCATATAAATCGTAAGTCACTATTATAAGTGACTTCCTGTGCTGATCAGGTCCTGAGAACTAGTGATGGGGGGGAGGAGGACACAGAAACTCCAGCTCGGTACAAACCAGCTGATCCTGAAGCAGCTGAGACCAGAGGAACTCCGTGTTTCACTTCTACAGAGTCACTGAGCGGCTGCTTCACGTGCAAAGCTCCTCATAAGATGAAGAGTATCGGTCCCAGGACAGAACCTTGTGGAACTCCACGAGTAACTTGTGTGTGCATGGAAGAGTCATGGTTAAAAAATTGAAATCTATAAGTACAGTAATTCAGGCTAGAGGTAACAAATGCATATAAATAGATACAAAGTTTATTATATTATTCAAAAGTTATTTACTATTTAAGAGAAGATCTGTAACATGAAGTTACAGTTACAGTTACATTTAACCTGAAGCAAAGTGGAGAACAGGGAACATGAAGATCCACAAATGTATTTGGGGATTTATATATATATTTATGACTCAAAACACAAATACATTTGCAATGCACACACAAATATGTTTCATTCCATATATAGGTAAAAAAAATTCACATGTAAAACATAAGATTCATAAACATATTTCCGATGCACACACAAATAGAAAAAAATAGAAAATTCACAAATATATGCATGTAAAAGTGTTTGCAATCTTCATCAAATAAATATTTGGAGCTTATTACATTCATATATAAACTGTTGGACCTGCATTTACAAAGTGCTTTTAATTTGCAAACCTCGCTGCGTTTGTGTGTGAGACTTTTGAGACTCTCCTGACGTGACTCTGATCCACAAATGCGTTTTTTCTAAGACGGGATCGTCTGTAGCCAATCAGATGTCTCACTCCTTTACAGCCAATCACGTATGCCCGCCCGTCCATTTGTATATAAACACTAGATGTCTCGTCCGCGTTGCCGGCCAACAGAGCCGGACGTCCCCACATGGCGGCCATCTTGCATCGGGCAGCTCTCTCACCCATAACATTGTGTTGGTAAATAACCATAACTTCCTCAATTTTCAACCGATTTTGAAACAATCTGGTTTTTTATAAACGTCAGAGATGTAGTTATGACACTGCATACTTAGGAATAATTATGTTATTTTCTAAAAAAAATTAATAATTTATGCAGTTCAAACTGCTCCACTGAGGAAGAGGAGGTCACTCTGTCGTCTGCCACCTCCTCATGTTCTGCCTCCGCCTGCAGGAGGAAGAGCATCAGCTGGTTTCACTGAGGAAGAGGAGCTGAGGAAGAGCATCAGCTGCTTTCACTGAGGAAGAGGAGCTGAGGAAGAGCATCAGCTGCTTTCACTGAGGAAGAGGAGCTGAGGAAGAGCATCAGCTGCTTTCACTGAGGAAGAGGAAATGATCCAAATTCACTGAACTCAACTCGTCTTCACCTGGAGATTCAGGAAACTCTGGAAAACAGGTTGATCAAAACTCAAATCATTTTGTATATGAATCTACTCATATCTTCATCCTGTGTGTGTGTGTGTGTGTGTGTGTGTTTGCGCGCGCGTGTGTGTGTGTGCGGGTGTGTTTGTCTATGTGTGTGTAATATTGCATTGTGTGTTACCTGTGTGACTGGTTCTGTTCCTGCAGGAAACCATCAAGTCACTGAGAGTATGATGATGATGATGATGATGATGATGATGATGATGATGATGATGATGATGATGATGATGATGATGATGATGATGATGATGATGATGATGGTCAGCAGGACAGGTGTGATCTTGTGATTAGTGAATATGGGCTATACAAATAAAATTTGATTGATTGATTGATCTTGGTAACATGAAGTACATATTAAATCATTCATAGAAACATGGATCGGTGTCAAGAAGGTGAAGCTGTGAAACAATTAACAACACAACATACACACACACACACACACATTATTACATGTGGAGGAGGAGGAGGAGGGATGAAA
>NC_083647.1:27440863-27468363 GCF_963576545.1 Limanda limanda | reverse complement strand
TTGCGCAGGAAGTCAACAAGTTTTCGGTGGGAACCAATGAAATACACCCAATGCACACAGGAAGCCCCAAGGGACTCTGGGAAATGTTTCACAACTGAGGCTTTCGAGGTTGTTCCAGGACTATATCTACGATGCTACTTTAGGCTTTTCCTCATCATATTTTATATGTATATACTGTAAATATTCGTTAGTTCTTTAATACTTTGTACGCAAGAGCTGGAAACCGCAATTCCCAGAATTCCTTAGTGGCGAAAACATGGCTCCATAAACCTTGAGCTAGTTAAAGAATCTTTTCATCTCTGAGAGAAAAGAGCGAGATAAAGAGGTTTGTATAAGACTACACAACAGCAAAAAGCAACAGCAGAGGGAAAGAGAGAGAAGGATCAGAAAACAACGAGAGAAATCAAGAGTTTACAAAGACAGGAAGGAAGCAGCGAAAAAAAGGTGGACTCTACAAGTTCTTTTTCATTTTTTGCAAAGGCCACCGAACACGAAATTCCACGAACCTCCACTGGTTTCACTAAGACTGCAGATAGAGGGAGACGGAGGAAGAGGCGGGAAAAGAAAGAGAGAGAGAAGGCTGTTCTTTTTTAGGGCGGGGATGTCCGTCACCCCGTAGACCCCGCCCCTCTCACTCTAAGCCCCACCCCTCTCCCCCCTCCCTGACACTAGAGATAGAGCACAGAGAAGACAAAGGACAGAAACAGCTACAGTAGCTCAGTATATACTGCATATAGTCAACACACACAGAGAGAGAGAGGTCGCCGTGGACGACCTTTCGACAGCCAGTGACACTAAACACATCGGTAACACGTTTTCACGGCGTAATCACACGGGTAATAAGGATGGCGGGATGGTGAAGACGGGCTGCCAACTTCAAAAACATGGATGTCGTGACAGTTTTTATACCGTTTAAATTATAACTTATTTTCATATTTTTTTTTCCTCTTTTTACCAAAAAAAGTAAAGGAAAAATAAAAGTACAAATGAATGAGAATCACAGTGCTTTTAAAACACAGCGTGAGAGTTCTTTTTTTTTTTTTTGGCAAAGGAGGCTGGGAAGAAAGAAAGTGAACGACAAACACAACGTCGTTTAAAGGAATGTGGTTCTTTTTTCTATTCCTCAAAAAAATTCATCTACATTTTTTTGTAGCTATTGGATTTGATTGTTTGATAGATCGACTGAAAATTAACGTCTTTATTACAATCTCCTTGTTGATATGTGGTTTTAAATCACAGGGTCCGGCAATGAGATGGAAGAGAGCGGATTGTTTAGGAAAATCTTGTGGAGGTGATTCTGGTTCAGGAAGAAGAAGAAGAAGAAGAAGAGGAGGAGTAGGAGGAGGAAGAGGAGGAGGAGGAAAAAAGAAGATAATGCTTGATCTACTACAAAAATAAAACAAAGCAGTTATCGAACAGGAGCCGGTCGAGGATTTCAACATTCATTTTTCAAGTTAGTGACGCTAAGTATTTAGCTTCAGTCTCATTAGAAGATCAAAGTGATTCAGTTAGAAAACACACAGAACATAAAGAAAAGAAACCCACTATGTAGCCTTAAATTTAACCAATCAACTCCATGTTGCTAAACGGCGCCGCCCCCCCCCCATGGCCCAATCAGATTGAGCTTGTGTCGAGACGAAGGCGGGACATGTTGCTGATTTCGAGGTTCTTGCTGCGTTTCTGACTTTCCTGACGGTCAGAAGAGGAAAACAAAAGAAACTTTAAAAGAGTTCCCCCTCCAAAAACAGAAACCGGGGATCCTTCTGTCAACAAGCCGTGGGTTCGTTAGCAGCCCCCCCCATCAGCCAGCTGAATCAGGGTCACTGGGTGGTCCGTAGCACCGTGAGTCTGGACATCGGAAGGTAGAGCGACAGAACAAAGATCGGGTGGTGACAGAGTGAGAGAGGAGGGGATGAAGAGGAGGTTATGTTTGGTGCGAGACCTGTTGGTAAACTCCTGGGATAAAAGAGGAATTAGTAACATTCGATATTTCACAGGTCATTACCCGGTGGAAATTGCTTTTTTTGTTTTCTTCTTAATGCTTGATTCGTAGGTTAAATCTGAGCTAGAGCATTTTATAAAAAAAAAGGAAGAAATGAAAGCAACTCTTAACTATTCCCTCAATCGAGAAACGTCCTCAAAAACCTTTTTTCAAAAGATTATTATTTCTGAGACCTTTGTTGGAGAGAGCGCCCCCCCCCCCCCCTCCTCCCGGTCTGTACACGCCTTGATCACATCAAGATACACGGAGGAGCGCCACGTGGAGTTTTCTGTCCGTTACAAATCCCTGTGGCGTCCTCCTTTAAATACACACATCAGCACCTTCATGAAGATGCAACACAATCAAGTCAAATAACACAAATGATCCCGTCGGGCTCCAGCGGAGTCCTCAGGCAATATGAATTCTCTGTAGGCAAAAAAAGGAATTCTTCACACTAAAGAATCGTCTGTGTTCTGTTCATTTGTTGGGGAGAACAGTGTTGCTGATTGAAGAAACAGGAGCAAAGAGAGAGACTGAGAGAGGAGGAGAAGAGGAGAGAGAGATAGAAAAGGGGGTTGATGTTCTTTCTATTACTCAGTTGCTCAGATTCAAAGTGCTAGAGTACGTTTGTCCTCCTCCCTCCGACGCACAGTGCTGCACCGTGTGGGTAAAGGATGGCAAGCAAAGTTTCTTTTTTTTTTTACTAGTGAGTTGTCTTTTACTTTGACACAGTTGTTGATTCCGGAAACACAGTAATGCGGTCTCGAGCGTTTTGCATTAATCCTCCTTCCTCTCCAGACTTGTCTGTGTGGCGTGGATCCCGTTGCTGTACACCGGGAACGGTAGCGTGGAGAACAGTCCCTCTGCTGTGGTGAACACGTTGGCTGCCGTCGGCATCTGGCCTCCCAGGGCGCCGTTCCCTCCCGTTACCGACGGCGATCCCACAAACGGGCCGGCGGCTGCTGCTGCCGACATGTTGAGCCGGTGGACGTGGTGGTAGAGCATCTCCATGGGCGTCTTCGGGTCCAGGCCGAACCCCGAGCTGTCTACAAAGCTCATGGCGGCGTTGGGAAGGAGGTTCCCTTGTGCCATGGCCAGGGTGACGTCCGCTGGGGCGTACCTGATGGTCCCGGTGGTGTAAACCCGTGGAGCCGGCGTGCTGGTTGGCGCCAGTGACCCTGTGACCCTGTGGACCAATGGGAGCACGACGTTACCGGCCTGCAGACGCTGCAGAGCCTCGAGGTCGCCCGAGTACAACAGTGAAGAGGCTGACGAGGAAGAGGAGGAGGAAGATGAGGAGGAGGAAGAAGAAGAGGTGGTGGGCGTGCCTTGTTGCTTGTCCCGTGGAGAGGCGGAGAGAGGGGGTGACAACGGGTCAGCGGAGGAGGCGCTTGAGGGAGGGGCTAAACTCGCAGCACTGGAAGCAGAGGACGGAGCAGAGCTCCCGTTGCTCCTCCTCCCTCCTCCGGCTCCTCCTTCAGTCCCAGGAGGGGTGAGGACGGAGTCAGGGACGGACACCTGGAGAGCGCCCCCCTGTGGCGAGGGGAAGGTCTCGTGGGATCCTGGAGCCGGTTTGGAGGTCATGCTGTACGGAGACTCGTTCCTGGAGATCTCTCTGTTGGGGGGGTAGTTCCAGATGCTGCTGTCGTTGTCGAAGTTGATTGGCTCGGCCATCTCCGTCTTGATCTTCAGGACCGAGGACGTCCCCCCGGCGCTGTTTGGGGAGCCAGAGGAGCTGAGGAGGTGGGAGGAGCTGGTGGGCGTGGCCTGGGAGGAGTCAGCCAGCGGTGTGGCGTCTCCCATGGCGACCGGGCTGGGCAAGGGGGAGGACAGACGGATTCTCTTACTTTGTGATCCGTCCCATTTCTGCACTTTCCTCCTCTTCCGCCGCTTCTGGAGCTTGTTTCCAACGTCGGCGCTGTCGCAGGTTTGCATTCCTCCGTCTTCTTCCTCCTCATCCTCCTCCTCATCCTCATCTTCCTCTTCCTCCTCCTCAGAAGAAGTCTGCGAGTTGTGCAGCTGCAGTTCTTCCCCGTCTCCGTAGTGCTCTACTTTAATATGAAGTCCACCCAGATTACCAAGTCCTCCGATGGAGCCCAGTCCCCCTAACCCTCCCAATCCTGTTAACCTTGTCAGCCTTCCTCCTCCTCCTCCTCCTCCTCCTCCTCCTCCTCCTCCTCCTCCTCCTCCTCCTCCTCCTCCTCCTCCTCCTCCTCCTCCTCCTCCTCCTCCTCCTCCTCCTCCTCCTCCTCCTCCTCCTCCTCCTCCTGCCTCCCTGGCCTCCTCCTGCTCCTCTGCTTCTCCATCTGAAGGTTCCAGGCTGTCATCGCTGTCTTGGCTCTCATGGTTACTGGAACTGTCTCCTTCTTCCTGACGTTTCCTGTCCTGTTCAGAGGAGCAGTGTGATTGGCCGGGCTGCTGCTGGCGCTTGCTGGCGCTCTCCGGCTCCTCGCTGCGTTGGGCCTGGTGGCCGAGCTTCCCCTCAGACTTGGTGTTTTCATTGTCTGATGAGAAGAAAGAGGACAACTGGTTAAAAAGGCTTCAACAGACAAGTTGCTGAGATCATTCTGAGACAACGACCACATTTGGATATTTCTGGACGTGAAGAACCGGAGAAGAACTCTTTTATTCTTAGTCTATAGTCCAGGCAAAGTAGCCCATTTTGGAGCCAAAAATAGAAGTAATTGTAAAAGAATTCTTTTCAGCATAGATTATTTCTATGAGGTGTCCAGAACAACATACTAAAAGTCCTAAGAAATCCTAGTTGAGGAAATATGTTTAATTCTGATCAATGTGCCAATAAGGCAACAATACACCCCAAAAAGACTATTTTTTTCCTTTACTCCTATCAAAATGAAACTTTACACAATGAAAGTAACCATGAAACGTAACATTTTTTGTATTACAAGTTTCTTTGAAAATGAATTTATGTATGTATTTGTAATACATATGAATGGTGTTTGCCTATGCAAATTAGGACATATTCAATAAGTGTGCAGCTCATGTGCTTGTCAAATTAATTTCAAAAGAAACTTGTAATACAAAAAATGTTACGTTTCATGGTTACTTTCATTGTGTAA
Organism: Limanda limanda; assembly: GCF_963576545.1. Classification (NCBI taxonomy): domain Eukaryota; kingdom Metazoa; phylum Chordata; class Actinopteri; order Pleuronectiformes; family Pleuronectidae; genus Limanda; species Limanda limanda. The sequence continues at coordinate 27,463,302 of NC_083647.1, read as the reverse complement.
AGTTTTATTTTGATTGGAGTAAAGGAAAAAAATAGTCTTTTTGGGGTGTATTGTTGCCTTATTGAAACACATTGATGAGAATTAAACATATTTCCTCAACTAGGATTTCTTAGGACTTTTAGTATGTTGTTCTGGACACCTCATAGAAATGATCTATGCTGAAAAAAATTATTTTACAATTAGTCGGTCGTAAAACGCGACTTTGCCTGGACTACTACACTCATTCACTTATTGAGTGATTGCACAACAGCAGTGTGGAGTTTGTGGACTTTAAAGAACACTGGGAGATGTGGCTGGAGGAGGAGCAGTGACTGAGATATCTCAAACAACTGATGGACTTTTGAACACCTGCTTGGCCCCAAGAGGATGAATCTCATATCTTACTTCTGACCTTTTGTCGTTTCATTGCCATGTGTTTGTCTTACTCTCACCAGGATCTCTCAAAAACTGCTGAACTATAATAATTGTTGAGATTTCCATCGGGTCAAGCGATGGACCAACTGGTCAACAGCCAACTTCAGAGCTGTGCTGTTCGTACGGCAAAAAGAAAAACACGCTAAGAGACGATCTTAGACGATCTCTTCACCTGACGGACGTGTTTGTGAATCTCTGCTGACCCTGTTTTCCGTACAGGATTTCCATGTGTTGTGTTGTGTTGTGTTGTGTTGTGGACCCACTGATGTGCGTTCGGTAGATGCTGCTGTTCAGGCATGCTGGCTCTGTCTAGGCCATTGCACACACACACAACAGACACACACACTCTGCACCCTGCCAGCGCACACTGAGGCCAGCGGCCGTCCAGCTGGCAGCGCTCTGACTCCCTCGTGGGAAAGGAAATGTCGACTCAATCGCTCGGGAAAACCTTGTGTCTCCATTTTGTGCGATTTCCAAGCAAGACAGATTTATTTTTACAAGCTGGGAATCAAGGTGTGTTTTAGTTTGGATTATTCACAACATTTAGAATTATTTGAAACTTGACCTGAACTCAAAGTCGGGATATGTTGAAAGTTTTTAATCTCTCTGTTTTATATAGCTAACAATACCTAATGCACGATTGATTTGCTTGTAGTTGTTGCAGATTTCTATATTTAGCTCGCTGCTGTCTCGGGGTGAGCGTCTCGAATCCGTGAAGAGTTCTCACGCAGAGATCGGCGACTGCCAGTCGATCTTATTTGGTTCAGACTTTTGTCATCGAGCTCCAAACTTTGTCAGGGTAAAAATCATGGAGCGTGAACGATGCATTTCAGGATGATGGAGATATTCCATTGAGATATATATCCATAGATATATATATCCTTAAAAAGAAAGCTGGAGTTATCAATGTCCTGAAAGCCCTGGTCACTGTGTCTTTAAACAATCAAATAGAAAGTGCATTTTTTTTGAGGACTCTTTTCAGCAGCAGCCACATTTTCGTGACTTTTTTTTAAGTTAGATTCCAACGTATTTAATTTGAATTGGTAATATGTTGTAATATTAAACTGAATGAAAACACGTCTCTATCTCTTTGTTTTTAACACCAGCCTCCGAACTCTTTGATTTATATGAATCACAACACACGTTATCTCGAGGAACTTTACATAGTTAGGTCGAGAACATGTCGTTTTATTATAAAGAAACCAACAGTTCCCAGAATGAGCAAACACTTGGCGACAGCGCTTGCTCAGAACAAAGGTCAAAGGGCAAATATCTCATTTTAGAATATGTTGAGCCTGAGCACCTCGGGCCTGATGGCTGGAGCTGGCGTCCTCCTGCAGCAGCTGGCGTCAGTTTACAGCCGAGCGCCTGCCAGAGTCCTTCTCCTCCAGCAAGAAGAACAGCTGGCACCGGTCCTCTCCATGCCAACGCAGGCGGCAGGACTTGATAATATTATGCTCAAGGTGGAGGCCTGTGTTTGTACATTTAACTCTAATGGAGCCGTGTCTCCTGTTTTGGCTGCTTGAAACAAACCGTCCAAAAAAACTAAACTTAAAAACTCTGTTTGGTGTCAGAGCTCAATTAATGAAGAATGAATAATCAAACCATTGGTTTCACTATATTATATATTATACTTAAGCAAGTCACCAGGGGGCGATCAACACTTTTAAACAGCCAACATATGGTCTCATCGGTTTGAAGATTTAAAAATGGTCTTTAGAACCTGAGATAAACCAAATATTAGATATTACAGAACTAAAATCTCAATTAGCTCGAAGTTGAGATTGAAAGAATTGTTTTCTGTCGTGTCTGATAAAAGCAAAACATAGTGAAATAAAGACAAAGCATAAAATAAAGGATGAGTTGGAACTAAATGCTGATAAAATAAATACAATTTAAAATGCTGCTCAATTTACCCTTAAATTCTCTGTAAATTCAATCTAATTAAATATTGAATAGGATATATAGAATCTTTTATTTAAGATATAAAAAGATATAAAAAGATATAAACACCGGAGAGCGCTGCAGTACCAGCTTTTGATTCTTTTTGATTCTTTTATGGTGCTGAGGTTTCGGGGGGGGGGGGGGGGGGGGGCAAAGAGTCAGGTGACTCCATCCTGGAGCTGAAGGATACAACAGCAGCTTCTCAGTTAGCTAGCTAGCTAACATTAGCTCTGTGTCCTTAGCGGAATAAAACAAGAACCGTGTGAAACAGCTGTGAATGTTTCTTGAAACCTACATGAATGTTATTATATTTAAAGGCTAAAGGCTAATCACCGGGAGATGATCTGTGTTTATGGTGTTGAAATAACCGGACAACATCGCTGGTGTTTCAGCCTTTGTGTCATTGTAGGTACTGTACGATGACGACATTTCAAATTGTATTTTTAACTTTTAATGCTACAAAAGACCAGGCTCTGCGGACGGATCACTGAGCGTAGCTGTCAAAAATAATACGAAACGCTTGATTTGCTGCCGTGTAGAATTCTCAGCTCTAATAAAGAGCTAACGTTAGCCTCACTCTGACCACAGTGGATATCTCCGCCCTGAACGTTATTGGAGGAATGCTCCTAGCCCTTAGCCTTGGATCGATCGGTTCTTTTTCTTTGATGAATCTTTATTTCTAAATGAGAGTGACTCATTTCATATTTTTATTACGTTAAATCAACAATATCAAAGAAAACGTGGAGGATTATAAACCTTTATTTAAACGTCTAACGTAATCTTTGCGTGTCCATGATGCTGAAGCTGTTTTCAGACACGAACTCAGGAGAACAAAGTGGGTCCGGACTTTGTTTGGACGTTGTTGTATAATTTCTGCCGTGGAGATCAGATGTTTATTGTTTAAATCACATGGAACTTGGAGCAGCTACATTTTTCTTCTCACCTGAGTTTTCTTTGGACTCGGACTCAGAGTCGGAGGTTTCCGAGGATTCCGAGGTTTTCTCGGGCAGGTTGGGCAGCTGTGCGATGTCGATGGGCGTGTCTTTATACTCGTGGTTACTGTGAAGCAGCACAGGGACACTTCCTGTCAGTTAACTGTGTGATACTTTGATTGGAAGATGAAACACCAAACACAGTAATTAAGTAATACTAAATTCAGCTTGAAGTTTGCTTCTAATAGCTGCTGTACATTTGAATTTATTTTAAAACCACAACAAGGGATAGAAAATCATTTTTCTGACTTCAGCTGTGACAGTTGACCTCTGACCTGAGGACGTAGTTGACCCAGATGACGTTCTTGTCGTTGGCGTTCTTGGCGTTGATCGCGATGGTGGCGCTGGACTGGATCCAGATGTAGCCGGTGTTCTTCTGGATCCATCGGTAGTACTTTGTCACACACTGACCCTTATTCATCACTGGGAGGAGAGAGAGAGAAGGGGGGGGGGGGAAACGACGGGACATCAGCGAGCAGCTTGTTTATCACAGGAGAGAAAGAAAAGAGAAAACGTGGACAGAGGGCGAGAGAGAGGCAGCCATCAGATGTCATGTGACAGCTGGCTGAGTGCTGCTCTGCTGCTGCTGCCATTAATCAGACCGGCTCACACTGCCAGCCCGGTGTGTGTGTGTGTGTGTGTGTGTGTGTGTGTGTGTGTGTGTGTGTGTGTGTGTGGTCACACTTTGTGTATCTGATAGTTTGGAGACAATAAACTGACTCTGTGACACGATGTGGATCCAGCGTGTGGACGGACATCACGTCTCCACCTCCTCCCTCTTCCAGAAATGAAGCCAAAATATCAAATTAGCCAAAATATCAAATTAGCCAAAATATCAAATTAGCCAAACATTTATTTAACATCCACTGTGATTTTTTGTTTGGTCCATGTTCCATCTGCTAACATGGAGCAGAGGGTTTATGGCCTATACTTAAGCAAGTCACCAGGGGGCGATCAACACTACTAAACATCCAACATATGGTCTCATCTGTTTGAAGATTTGTCTTTAGAACCTGAGATAAACAAAATATTAGATATTACAGAACTATAAATCTCAATTAGCTCGAAGTTGAGATTGAAACATTTGTTTTCTGTCGTGTCTGATAAAAGTAAAGCATAGTGAAATAAAGACAAAGCATAAAATAAAGGATGAGTTGGAACTAAATGCTGATAAAATAAATACAATTTAAAATGCTGCTCAATTTACCCTTAAATTCTATGTACATTCAATCTTATTAAATATTAAATAATATATATAGAATCTTTTATTTAAGATATAAAAAGATATATACACCAGAGAGCGCTGCAGTACCAGCCTCTCTCCACAGGATAGTGCTGTGTCACCATAACAGGCACCCCCCTGGCCACGGACCCCCCCGCCTCCACCTCCGCCCTGTGACGGCACGTCGGCAATAAATTTGGCTGAATTAACCACTAAATGGTTTTCTCAAGCAATATGTATTGGCATTAATCAGTCAGCGGATTCATATCCTCTCCATTTAATTACGCTCACAAATAGGTTTTTCCACAACAGAGAAAGAAGAGAGAGAAAGTAGAGAGTGATTTATACAGAAAAGAAAAGACCAGTAATTAAAAACTATTAGAAAACTAATAGCATTGTTTAAGAAACATCCCCAGGGCGGCTGTAATTGACTTTGGTCGAGGCGGTCGGCGAGAGAGAGAGAGAGAGAGAGAGAGAGAGAGAGAGAGAGAGAGAGAGAGAGAGAGAGAGAGAGAGAGAGAGAGAGAGAGAGAGAGAGAGAGAGAGAGAGAGAGCGAGAGAGAGAGAGAGAGGGAGAGAGAGAGAGAGAGAGAGAGAGAGAGAGGAGGAGAGAGAGAAAATAACTTGTTTGCATGTTAAAGCAGAGATGGTGAGATCACGTCACCTTGACTGTGACCTTGCTTTGTTCGTACGACGAGTAAATAACGACACAATGAGTGCACACACACACACAAACACACACACACACACACACAGACCCAGACACACACACACACACAGACACACACACACACACACAAGGAAGGCTTCATGACTGACACTCAGCTCGTGTTTGTTCGTCGGGTCACATTTAAAGTAGATATTAAATAAAAACCGATATAATCTATATAATGAAACGTGTCAATGACCTTCAGGCTCAATCAGACAAACATTTATTGTTTTGTATTTTCTGACACGTTCAATAAATGTTTCAGTTCATTCTTCTCTCGTGTGAAAACAGGTGGAATTAAACAGACTCATCTACGTCTCAACCACACACTGTGAATAAAGTATCGCCCCCTGCTGGCTGGATGCGGTGCAGGTCATAAACTCCACCTCCTCCATGTTTGCAGATGGGACATAGACCAAAATAAAATTGAAAGCCTCAGTTTTTCGAAACCAGAAGTAACCATATATGGAGGAGCAGGGGGCGGAGCCTGACAGAGAGCTTCAGGACTTTACCCTCGTGAAGATTCCGATGTTTTTGATCAGAATAAGAACGAGTAGGATTACCGGAGAGAGGAGGCGGAGCCGGCGGCCCGCTCTCCTCCCGTCTGTCCGCCATTTTCCTTCCTGTCAACACCGCGAGCACAATGCATGATGGTATATCAAGTCGGTCGGTTAGTGACTATTAGATGTACACTACTTTTCCTGATGCATTGTGGGAAACAATGAGTCACTGCAGGGTGTGCTTCTATAGAAACTGGTGTCTTTTAAAACCAGTGAGGTCGCCCTCTGCTGGTCATCACGGAGAACAGCGGCACTTCCCTATTGGCTTCACTTCCTGGACTCTGAGTCTGTAAACCGGGTTCAGCAGCCGGAGGGTTGTTAACCCTCGGCTCTCACTCCGGCGCTCAATCACTCGCTCTCTGATCGGCCACTAATGAAGGAGAGGAGAGAGGGAGGGAGGGAGAGAGAGGGAGGGAGAGAGAGGGAGAGAGTGCTGGAGGCTCGCCCGAGGCTGCAGGGGAGCGAGCGGGAGATTAAAAGACTTCTATTCCCTTTTAAAGTCTCTCAACCTCTCGTCTTCTCGTCCTCTTTCTCTCTTTTGGTCAATGTCACAGTTTTGACTCTGTGTTTGTCTCTGTTTTATTTTGACATCCCTCCCTCTCTTTCTTTCTTCTTCACTCCATCTGTCTCACCTTCTGTTCATCTGCAGGACTCCCCTCCTCCTGTTGTCAACCTTTACCTTATTTAGCCTGAGTGTGTGCGTGTGTGTGTTTGTGTGAGTGTGTGTTTGTGTCTATGTGGCCTTTACATTCTGACTCATCTGTTACTCGTAGCGGTTCCTCCCTCTGTCGCCCTCTGCTGGCCGACAGCAGAACACATGAATCTTCCCTGAAGCTCTTTTCAGTTTCTATCAGACTCTTGAGTCACAGAAGTGATTTTCTTCTCCTGATCTTGAGGTTGTGACGTCAGATCATGATCCTGGTTCAGACCTGACCAGGGTCACTGAGGAAGAACTGATTCAAAATGAAGAAAATCTAGAAAATGATCTAGAACATTTCATAGAAAAGTAAGAAGGTGAAGTTCCTGTCACTTTGCTGAATGTGTGTGTGTCTCACTAACGTACCTGTGTGCATGACTTCACAGGTGTGTGTGTGTGTGTGTTTTGTCTACAGACAGGATTGAAAAAAGACTTTCTGTGTGTGTGTGAGTGTGTGTGTGTGTGTGTGTGTGTGTGTGTGTGAGTGTGTGTTCATTAAAGGCAGTGTGAGTCCAGAGAGACGAGCTCTACTGAAACGCCTGCAGGCTTAAATCCACCGAGCTTTCACTTCTGTGTACGAGTATCCTGCTCTCTCTCTCTTTTATTTCCCATTGCATGTGAATGTCTCTCGATCGTGTCTCAGCGTGTCTGTCTGTCCTCTGTCGTCTTCTCCGCTGGTAATTCTACGTCGCTCCAAATCTCTCCCTCTCTTTTCTCTCATTCTACTCTTGAGTTTTTTTGTGACTGAGTCAGTTTCCCTGGTCTCTCTCCTCTGTCTTTTTGAAACTATATTATTCTAACGCGTCTTTTCTTCTTCTCGGTCTCTTCTCTGTCCTCATTTGCTCTTTCCTGACGAAAATAAAATCACTTTCTTTGTCTGTCGTTCATGTGATCGGATGTAAACTCCTGACGCAGCCAACGACCAATCACCATCCACCTCTCCTTCGTACGTAACTGACGACTGACGAGGTGCAGAACTTTTACATTCATTAAACACTAATCACTTTAAACCGAGGACACCAGCACCTCCTATTGACAAGAGGCTGTAAATGCAATACAAAAAAGTTGTCAGAACTTACTCGGTTGTTCTAAAAGTTTGCTTTATCGATTTAATTTTCAATGATTGATTTAGTTTAAGAACATTCAGTGTATTTTCTGTCCCTGGAGATTTCAAACTGACTTTTTATGAGGTTTTTTTTTACTGTTGATATCGAACTTATCTCGTGTCCTGGTGAAGATGATCATGATTTCACTTCCCTAAAACCAAATGTGTTTCCTGTTTGTAAAAGTAAAATACTTCCTGTAGGACACATGAGCAGACGTGGAGCTTTTAAATTCTCCAAACTTTAAGCCACTGTGCTCATCTCAGCAGCTCCAGATCTCCGTCTTCTCCAGGTTTCTGTGCACCTCTTCCCTCCTTTCACTTTTACCATTCATCCTTCCTTCGTGGAAAGAAGATGAATGGCTAAGATGAGAGTATTCTTTCTTTCCTTCTTTATTCCTCTAAATGAACACAGCTCTCCACTCGGCTATATCCTCTCTTTTTTTTTGCAAATATTATTTCTTTCTAAAGAGCTAAACCTTGTTTCTCTCTCCAATGCATCCTCGGATCCCTCAACTTTCACATATTCATCTGTTATTTTTTCCCCTTTCTCTCTTTCTTCTCGCAGCTTTTTCTAAAAAAAAGAACAAAGACACGAAGCATCTTCTCTCTCCTTGAGAAAATGAGCATTTCGTCCTCGTTCTTTCTTTTCTCCAACTGCAAATCACTCGTTCCCGCTTCTCTCCCTTTCTTAGAGAAAAGACGAATTTCTCTCTTGATCCCTTGTGCAAAGTGTTTCTCCACTTCCCCCTTTCTCTCCGTCTGCCTACAAATCACTTTCCCCTGCTCCCTGCCTTTCCTTTTCAGGAGACAAGTTCACCCTCTGTTTCTTCTTTCTCTGGGAGTGGAAACGAGGACGGATTGACTTTGAGATCTGACCCGGGCTAAGACCGGCTGTCAGCAGGTAATGATAGAGACTTAGAGAGTGATGCCTCTTCACAGAGAGGGATCACGCCTCGTCCTCCACTTAAAAAGAACCCTTTTAAAATTTAGATCCCTGTTGAGAGAACAGGCTATCCCTCTAAAATACACCTTGATCGATTCCCTAACTATCTGACTCCTGCAGCAGCGGGGGAACCGAGAGTCGACGTGGAAATAAATCCCACAGAAAAGTCCTGAGAGCGGCTGCTGCAGAAACAGAGAAAGACTTGAAAATCTGCAGCTTTTGGGAAACAAGACAGAGAATTTCCTTTGGTTTTATGAACCCACGCCTTCATTCATGTGAGCGGAAAGCCGTGACCTGTTTTAACCACAGGAACTTTCTGTATTTAGAAACTTTGGAACTTTTCCTGCAGCTTGAGCAGGAATCTCATTTCACTTCCGTCACTTGAGACTCGGAACCTTGTGACGCTCCAGGAAGACGCTCGTGTCCGTCATCACCAGGACGACCCGGTCACGTATGTTGTATAAACGCTGCTTTAGGTTACATCATTACCACATTTAACGGCGTCTGTTGCCACGGTTACTCAGACGTAATTTTTATTATTGAAACCTGGTGAAGCAGATTACATTGACATGATTGTTTTACTTTCACAACATTCAAAAAAATGAACCACCGAGGCCTCGAATGTGCAAACTGAGCTGAAAACAAAAAGAACGTTTTCTATCGCCCGAGACCCCGCCCCCCCGAGACCCCGCCCCCCCGTCCAGCTTCATCACGTCCGCTGAAACGAGTCGAGACTCATCCGACCGCCGTCCTGGAATCAGCCTCGGCACAATCAGCAGCGAGTTCATTAAGCCGCCAAATTAAACCGCCCCGAAGAAAAAAAGGCCGATTTCAGAACAATCTGACGAGCTCCAATTGATGGGGGAGGGGGGGGGAGGATGAACAGAAGAAAGAGAGGAAGAAAAAAAAGAGAAGACGCAGAGCACCTCCGGCGCCCCGTAACCATCCGTTTCTGAAAGTTCCTCTTTTCAAAGAGGAAATTAATTTTGAAAGAAGAAGAATAGAGCGAGCAGCCGAGGTGACGGGGGGGGGGGGGGGGTCGGGGGGGGGGAAGCATCAAGTCGTTTAAAGCGCCGGCTGCCGGCTCGCCCCCCCGACCTCCGCTCCTCGCCGCAGACAGACAGAATAATCTCCGTCCATATTTCACTTCCTTTTTTTTGGTGTTTTACACGTCCCCCACCCCCCCGACCACGTTCCAGCTGACCCCGCCGGGCCACCGTAGAGTCACTTCCTGATTGCCACTCTGGATATTCAGAGCTCAGGAACTTTTGGAGAAGGTAATTGAAAAACTTTCAGGGAGCTCTTTTCTCCACGGCGAGGTTTGGTCGTGAGTTATATTTCATATCATCATTATATGAAACCGGCGGTGAAGGTCGACGGCGGCGGATCAGCCGCAGTCAAGGAAAATGTGTTGTAGCTGAAATGAAGAAGAGAAACATCTACTTCTAGCTTATAATGTTGAAAATCTATAGGTGGTGAATGTGTCTGTGAGGTATCTCTATCCTCTATATATATTTTTTAAAACAGATATAGAGGAGCAGGGGGTGGAGCCTGACTGAGAGCCAGAGGACCCGCCCACCTACAACTGCACCAATTGGACAATATTAGCTATCAATCACACTGTGGTACCCCCCCCCACTCACTAAATGAACATCAGCTGTTTGAAGAAGACTTGAAACTAGAGACTGAGACAGAAACTTCTGAATGTTTACTGACGTTATAAAGTGAGAAGCAGAAGAAGAGTCGATTTCTATAGAAACTACCAGAGGAGTCGCCCCCTGCTGGTCAGAGGGAGAATGCAGGTTTGAATTGGCTTCATTTCCTGAACCCAGTTTGTTTTAACATGTTGTCGCTGTATAGTCCAGGCAAAGTAGCGTTTTAGGACCGACTCATTGTAAAATAATTTTTTTCAGCATAGATCATATCAAAATAAAACTTTACACAATGAAAGTAACATTTTTTGTATTACAAGTTTCTTTGAAAATGAATTTGAATATGCAAATGAGCTATACACTAATCGAATATGCCCCAAATACACCCAAACAGGCTTAATTTTTTCCTTTACTCCTACCACAATAAAACTTTACATAGTAAAAGTATTTATGAAAAGTAACTTTTTTTGTTTTACAAGTTTCTTTTGAAATGAATTTGACAAGCACATGAGCTCCACACTTATTGAATATGTCCTTATTTGCATAAACACCATTGATATGTATGACAAATACATACATAAATTCATTTTCAAAGAAACTTGTAATACAAAAAATGTTACGTTTCATGGCTACTTTCATTGTGTAAAGTTTTATTTTGATTGGAGTAAAGGAAAAAAATAACCTCTTTGGGATGTATTGTTGCCTTATTGGAACACATTGATGAGAATTAAACATATTTCCTCACCTAGGATTTCTTAGGACTTTTAGTATGTTGTTCTGGACACCTCATAGAAATGATCTATGCTGAAAAAAATTCTTTTACAATTACTTCTATTTTTGGCTCCAAAATGGGCTACTTTGCCTGGACTAGTATGTGATTCAATGAGTAGTGTAGAGACACTTTGGTTCATTACGAAGGTCAGAGGTCAGGTGTGATCAGATCTCAGGATCTATGTTCGTTCACACCGACCTTCTCACCGAGGTCACATGACAGAACCAGGTCTGAACGGATCCTGAAGGAGGATCGAGACGTGTGAGATCCTCCGAGGTCGCTGGACTCTGGGATCCAGATGAGTCCCGAGGATCTGAACCTGTGAACCTGGAACCTGACGGAGCAGGAAACTCAAACCCTGGAGCAGAGCGTGTCTGCTGCAGCCGACGGGATGTGATGGGAGGCGGCCGTGTGGTTTGGAGGCGTGTTCGCACCGTGAAACCCGGCGTGGCTCCCGGCGCCGCCGCAGCTTTTACCGCCCCAGTAAAATCTGACTGCAGCGGCAAACAGGAAGCAGCAAATCATCCAGACAGCCCCTGGATCAGGCCACCGCAGCACTTCCTGTGTGAGGGTGTGTGTGTCGGAGTGTGTGTGTGTGTGTGTCGGAGTGTGTTAGGACTCATGACGCTGTAGAGCTGCTGAGAGGAAACGTTCTCTAAGTGGCCTTTGACCTTCACACTTGGATTTAGAAATACGACACAAGGAGCAGCTCTCTGACACTGATTATTATTTGTTTAGGTTTACATTCGATTTTAAAGAGTCGGGAAAAAACAGTTTAACAGTTTTTTAAGTTAAACATCTTCTGTCTGCCACTAGGGGGCGCAGACAGAAGAATCAGAATAGGAAAATATAATAATTAGGGCTGGGCAAGTTAACTCGTTTGAATCGAGTTAACTCAAGTGATGAGTTAACTCGATTCATTATTTTATCTCGCATTCACTCAGGTTTGATTATTTATTGTTTTATTGTGAAAGTCATGCTTTTATTTTGTGAAAGTCTGTTGCTGACTGCTGCAGAACAGGAAAAAAGAAAATAATTGGCGGATAAACAATCGAGTAAACTCATCACTTGAGTTAACTCGATTCAAACGAGTTAACTTGCCCAGCCCTACTAATAATATGATGAAAACAACTCAAGGTCCATTAACACACTTCACATGATCCTCATCAGATGTTGTCAGAGCATAATTGTTTCCATGGCGACAGATATGATCGTAAGTGCACGATTGGACCATGAGTTGATATTTGATTTGTTTCCACCAAGGACAACGACAAATGATTGGACGCGGCTCGGTCCAATCAGAGCGCAGCATGCGGTCAGGTGTACTCACAGTCCAGGTGACACTGTCTGATTCCCTCCACGTCCTCAGCATGAATGAACTGGTAGCACCGTTTCCCCACAATGTCCACAGGGGTCAGGTCCATGTAGTCGTTGATTCTGAAACACGAATAATATTAAGATTACATAATTGAGTGCAAGTATAACAAGAACTGAACATGAAAGTCCTGCTCTCTCTCTCTCTCGCTTTGCAAATATGAACCGTCACCATCGCGGCCTCCATCGAGTCACGTGACCTGGCTTTCAGGTCGAGGACATTGGACTAGGGTTGCAAAGGGGTGGAAAGTTTCCAATAAATTTCAGGAAACCTTCCGGAAACTTTCCATGGGAAGTTTAACTCGGGAATTTTGGGAATTTTGAAAAAAAACAAAAAAAAAACAAATTAAACGCTGAGCAATAAAAACATCATTCAAAACTCTATTTTAAAGATGTATGGAACGTTGAGTTTCAACCCTCCACTGGTCATTCTTCCATCACATGCACAGATAACTCCCAGCATGCTTCACTCTACAGCAGGGCTACTGAGGCCTGCTGTAGAGTGAAGGACTAGTCAGGTAAGTTTCAATGATATTACTGGGAAAATATATTAGCATGCTGATTGAGGATTGTTCATCTGTTCATCTAGACTATTTCCATTCATTTATCCATCAATTGTAAAATATGTTTACAGACGATTCCAATTGTTTGGCTAACTATTTATATCTCTGGCATTGCATTAGTGTTTTTTTACAAACTTTTTTCTCATCTTATTCTACAGAACAATGCCACGTGCACTCTCTCATGTGTGGAGACATTTCACCTCATCCAATGTAGAAGGAAAGGCTGTGTACATTTGCAAATACTGTGCAAAGACCTATGTTAAGAATGACACAACGATGCAGAAGCATATAGTCAAGTGCCCAAAGTTTCCTCAGGGCTCAAATCAGCCTATGACACAACAAAATGTTTATATTTATGTCTGTATATGACAAGGTAAATACAGTTAGTATAAATTACCCACAACATTTCCAGTTTATTCTTGTTAATTCCTGTTAATTCCCGTATATTCCTGTATACTGGACACCAACCTATATTAGAGTTTTCATGTCTTTTTAGAAATATTTGAAAGTTCTTTTCGAGTTTTTATCAGTGAAATGCAACAAACTCCATGTCCACGGCCCCGGTGCAGGATTTAGTCTTTCAGGTTTCTTCACAGCGTCTCAGCTCCGGTTGAGCCGCGCTGACACTAAGTGGAATTGTCGTGAAACTCTGGAATAAATCTCACGTCACGTCACGACAATTTGCTCTGGAACTCGACGATTAGAAAAGACTGAATCAGGGGAAAATAAAAAAGCTAATAAGCCGAGAGTGAGTCCCGTCGCTCGGCGCTGCAGGTAACACACATCAGCTTTAAAAGGTTTCATTTGAACAAATTTGCCACAGGATAGACAGAACAATTTCCCCGGTTTCATTCTGATGGAGGGTGGACAGGGGGGGGGGGCGGGGGACTAATGTCTGGCAGGCAGATAACAGCTCAGTCTTGTTCTTTAGAAAAATCCATCCTCCCATTTTCTCATTCTCTTAGAAACTCATCCTGAAATGGGGCCGTAATGGGAGCGAGGTTTGTCTGTCGCTCGGAGAATCCTCCTCCGTCTCGTGTTGTGTCTCTTTTCTCCACACACCAGAAAAAGCAATCTGTCTGCTATCATTTCTTCCCCCCCTACTCTCTTTTTATAATAAAACATGAAGGTTTTTTTTCTATGCTTGATATGAATCTGGGCGGTTAACTCCTGGGCGGGATCCTGATTCCTAACGGCTGGATCTGGATCTGAAACCAGGGTCACACGTCCTCACGAAGAAGAAGCTTCCACACGTATGACACATGTATGTAATCCACCAGGTTTCTGTTGGACGCTGGTGATTTGAAAATGGACGAATAAAAACAGATTCTCTAATAAAGTCAATTAAATTATAAAAAAAATCACGACAACACTTAAGAAAAACATCGATCATAAAAGTTGATTTGAATAAAGACCTCGGAGAACTTTTGATTCTGTGTCTGACGATGAATCTGATTCTGAAACCGGACGTCGACGTTTTGAGGAGAAAATAATATAGATTTTCTTTTTCAATCTCTGCAGCAATTTCCAGTGGAAAGATGAACATTATTATTTTGCTCTGACGATGGAAACACATGAAACATATTTTTCAGGTTTAATTCTCAACATGACGACTGTGTCACAATCAAAGTTTATAATCTTCATAATTCTTGTTAATTCTTTTCTCATGAGGGAAAATATTTTGTTTTTATTTTGTCTGTTCTCTTGTTTTGTTAAATATATAAAATTAATGTAAATTATAAATAAATAAAAGGGGAAATATTTTTGTTTTCCATCTTAATAAAATAAGATAAAAGATATGTTTTTTCTTAATATAAAATAAATGTTTAAATATTTACATGTGTAATGAAAACGTTTCCTTCGAGTAAAACAGAACTTTTCCTGATGAAGAAAATAAAATTCTAACTAAACATGGACCGAGTTTAACATTTGGACAATTGTACTTGTTGTGTAACAATGTTTTCATATCAGCAAATTGTTAACGAAGAAGTATTGAGAATTTTTTATGATGTGAAATTTTGTCTTGTGAGTCCAAAAATGTCGGTAAAAAACAAAGATCATGATTTCAAAGAAATTCATGTAAAAAAAACAACTTAAAAGTAAATGCTTTATTTTTTTTTAAATTAACAGTGACTTCCTGGTTCCCTCCGGCCTCTCATCCCTTGTGAACATGTTATTGTTGGAAACTGTTTTCTGCTCTGACCTGTTCTCACAGTAGACGATCTTCAGGTCCATGTTCACTCGGGTGACGAACATTTGGCAGTCGATGCGAACCTCGTTGATCGTGGGCGGCGGCAGCGCGTGAGCGACCACCACCATCCCGATGATCTGGATGGGCACCGAGCGGCTGTGCGTCAGCGTCATCCTGATGCGCAGACGCCCGGTGACGTGGATCACCTGAGAGAGGACACACGGGAGGGGAGTTAGGGGCGGAGTCAGCGGATAGAGGCTAACGTCAGAGGAGATCGTAAATCAGCGTTTTGTACGTTGGACCCGTCGCGTCCTGAGAACTTGTCCAACAGCAGGTTTGATCGTATCGTATGTTTAACTGAGTGAAGGTGGAGATTCTGCCTGAAGATGAATTTGAATCAAATGTTTTATTTGTTGTCTCATATTTAACCCTTATCTTATCTTATCTTATCTTAACCCGTTGAAATAAAAACTGTTTGAGAAATATCCCTGCGAGTGTTTCTCATCAATCTACAACAAGAACATCATACATGTTGAAATCTATAAGATTATATTTAATTGCTTCTTCCATCTTTTACTGTGGGTCATGCGTACTGTAGCACTGTGTGTGTGTGTGTGTGTTAGAATTGCATTGATGTGTGTGTCAGTGCAAATGAGTGTGTAGTAATATATGCATTCGTGAATGTGAATAATTATGTGCGGCTCTTGTCTCCACATTGATTTGCATGTGATCTGAATCCGCCAGGTGGAACATGGCACACACACACACACACACACACACACACACACACACACACACACACACACACACACACACACACACACACACACACACACACACACACACACACACACACAGAATTCACAATCAAACTGTATTGATGATTTATTCTCTGTCTCCACTGTAGGAAAAGAGAAAGTGATTTTTCCAGAATGACAAAGTAAAAGCACTTAACAGTTTTATATTAATGAATCAATCTCCAATGTTTTTTTCTGTTTAATGAAACCAGTCGTTGTTTAAAAAATAATGTAACATTGGATTTGTGTATTAATCAATGAATCAATGAATCAATGAAACCATTTGTCTTTTCTTAACACTTTCATCTTTCTCTCTACTTCTGGCTGCTGTCATCCTAAAGCAGTGCATTAGTCCAGGATACACTGTGAGAGATCACATGTGCACGCACACACACACACACACACACACACACACACACACACACACACACACACACACACACACACACACACACTCAGCCTGGAGAATCCTCTTTAATCCCTCCTCTCGATCTGCGAGCGGTGAGATGGTCACAGGGCTTAAAGGCCTGATGTGACACCTATGGGTCGGGGATCCGTCATGCAAACACACACACACACACACACACACACACACACACACACACACACACACACACACACACACACACTGTGCACATACACACTTGTGTTATACACAATAGAACAACAACAAGCACATGAAAAAATATCACATTCAACTCATATTCTCACATTGGACGGAGGAAACAGAGCCGTGTGCACGTTGTGTTCAACCCATCAGCCAATGCTAACTTTGTAATATTATAATGAAACCATTTGATATACATTCATCATAATGTCATTAATATTACGATGGAGAAAGATCGGTTCATCTAGATGAGCTGGAGATCGTGTCTCTAATCTTATTGCTTTTTAAAAATCATTTTCTGACATCCACACATCATCCCTGATCACACGACACGATGGGGGAAAATCTGACAACGCTACAAGACATGTAATAAAAAATAACACAATGTGGGACAAGATGACATGAAACACACACACACAGACACACACACACACACACACGGCACGTAGTCGTCCCTGGTGAGATTATACATTTGCATATGGATCATTTCAATTGAAGACAGATCGTAAGACTGAGCCATCGACTGACACACACACACACACACACACACACACACACACACACACACACACACACACACATGACTGTCTAACTAAATTATTGTGTGATGTTATATGTCTAAGATAATGTCATGTGACCTCAGGGAGGAAATCACCTCGTCTCACATCGATGTTGTTGTTGTTGATTTCCACTGGTTTCAGATTCAAAGTTAAATTATGATTTTTCATTGATCAGTTTTTTTCAGAATGAGAAGTTTGAAACCGAACCTTGAATCCCGAGGACTTGATGTGAACTCCTCTCTTCGTGAGCGTCGACTTCATCCGGATGAAGAAGGAACGTTCCAGAACGTTATCAGGGGCCAAGAGACTGGGACTGCTGGACTCCACTGGCAAACACAAACACACACAAACACACACAAACACACACAAACACACACAGGATCAACTTAACATCACTATGTAACTTAGAGGATGATTCACTGTGTTGTTGTATCTACTGAACTATATGATCAGAGAGATTTTAATATATTCATTTAATTAATTAAAGTACACACACACACACACACACACACACACACACACACACACACACTGCGTTCATTTACAATTAAACCATTTCTGAATGAACGAGGGAGAAAAGGAAAAAGAGGAAAATACTAGAAGAACAAGAGGAGAAGAAGAAGAGGAGCGAGTGGTAGAGAGGAAAGAAAACAGAGAAAGACAAGAAGAGAGAATGGGAGAGGAAAAGAGGAAAGGGAAGATAGACCAACGAAGAAGAAAGAAGATAAGAGAGAAGTGGTAGCAGGAGGGGGAGAAAAGAAAAGAAGAAGAAAACAGGGATGATGAGACAGAATAAAAGATGAAGCCGAAGGAGAAAATCAAAGAAAAACACAAAATTTAGGTAGAAGAAGGAGAGGAAGAGGAAGTAGAGGAGGAAAGAAGAAGAAGAAGAGGTAGGAGGAGAGGAGGGGAAGAGGAAGTAGAGGAGGAAAGAAGAAGAAGAAAAAGTAGGAGGAGAGGAGAGGAAGTAGAGTAGGAGAGGAGAGGAAGAGAGGAGAGAAAGAAGAAGAAGAGGTAGGAAGAGAGGAGAGGAAGAGGAAGTAGAGAAGGAGAGAAGAAGAAGAGATAGGAAGAGAGGAGAGGAAGAGGAAGAGGAAGTAAAGGAGTAGCAGTTGACATGAAGGGAAAAATAATGGAATAAGAAGATTTGGCGGAGAAACAGATGGAAGGGAGGAATACAGAGAGGGGGAGAAAGAGGAAGAGAAGAGATTAATCAAGTACGTTTATGTTCCAGGTTTCGTTGGATCAGTAAAAGTGAACATGAGCCTTCGACCACATTATCAACGTGTCTCTACCGTTAGATAATATTAATCATAGCTTAGCTACCTTAGCTTGTAAAGCTCATAAATATAATATGTAGGAAAACATTTAAAAGCATCAACAGAGACAAACAAATGAGATGATTTCACTCAGAGAATCTTCAGAAAGTCAAAGTGTTCGAGGCCGAAACATGAGCGGAGACATTTTAATTGGTTTAAAACAAATAAATACATTCATTGAGTCGGCAGGGGCAGTCAGCCAATCACAGCAGCTGTCAGACTGTCAGTCATCTCCGAGGCAACATGACAACCGGCGGAACGTCAACACAATCAACACAATCAACACAACCAACACAATCAACACAATCAACACAACAGACACGCGTCCAGAGACGGAGACGGACAGGACGTCCCGGCTCAGATCAAAGGTTTGTTAAGGAGAAGGACTCCTCGTGTCACGACTGTCAAAATAAAAGTCTTCATCCCCGAAGACATCAGCAACACGGTGTTTCAGATTATTGCTTCAGCGACAAGTGGCGTCCTTCAAAATAAAATACCCCCTCCCCCCCCCGAAGGTGAGACGCTCCATTCGTCAGCTCCGAGAAATCAACTGCATATTAATAACTTCTCCATCCATCAGAGGGAGTGACGGGGGGGGGGGAGAGACAGCCGGGAAACGCCCCCTCACACACACACACACACACACACACACACACACACACACACACACACACACACACACACACACACACACACACACTGACCAGTTCAGCAGGTGTTAGTGTCCTTTTAGGGACTCGTCACTTTTAATCAGTAATAACAAGACTCCTCCTCTTTAACATCTGAGATCTGTGACATCACAGAGATAATAAAGATGGACGACATGACGTCTCCCTAAAGATGACTCGCCCCCTGGTGGCTGGCTGCAGTGTAGCTCATAAACCTGCCTCCTCCATGTTAGCAGACGGGATATGCAAAGTAAAAAAATCGAAGTAGACGTAAATAAATGTTTGTCAAAGACACTGATGTTTGTGTGGGCGGAGACGATATGATTGGCAGCTGAGACTGAGTCCTGATTGGTGGAGCAGGTGTGTGGGCGGGATCTCGACCTCACAACTCCACCAACTCTGACTGTGATTGACGTCATGACCAGCAGGAGGCAGTGTTCACATCAGAGATATTACTGGGTTCATTTTGTAAGACAGGAGGAGGAGGAGGTGGAGGAGGAGGAGGAGGAGGAGGAGGAGGAGGAGGAGGAGGAGGAGGAGGAGGAGGAGGTGCATTGTCCATTGACCCTGAAACACCGAGTGCACGTTAGTTTGTTGTTGTTGCCATGGCAGCGTACATGTGTGTCTCAAAAGTTAAAAGTCTGCTGATGAAAACGAAAATCGTTTCTTTACTTTTTCAGAACTTGGCCGATCGGTTCCCAACTGGTCTATTGTGTCAATGCTGCATGTGTGTGTGTGTGTGTGTGTGTGTGTGTGTGTGTGTGTCTGTGTGTGTGTGTGCGTGTGTGTGTGTGTGTGTGTGTGTGCGTGCTTCTTAAAAGCTCCACTTTCTCCTGCTCAAACACAGTCACACACACTCACGGACCGACACACACACACTCTCACACACACACGCACACACACACTCACACACACACACACACACACACACACACACACACACACACTCTCACACACACACACACACTCACACACACACAGAGGTCTCTGGTGGACACACTGGTTTGATCAGCACTGATACGTGTTGACAACGTCTAATCTGAGAAAATTGAAAGAAATGAATTAATATGCAAATTCATCCTTTATAATATAAATGTCCTTGAAGAGAGAGAGAGAGAAAACAGGAGAGAGAGTGGAGGGAATAAAGGAGGCGAGAGAAGGAATGAAAGGAGGGAGACCAACAAGAGATAAGAGGAACGAGAGAGTGGAAGAAGAGGGGAACACTGGAAAAGAGTCAAAGTAGTAGAAAGACAAAAAGAACAGATGAGGTGAAAGAAGCGATGGATAAAAGTTAAAACATTAACACGGAGAGGGAGAAAATGAGAAGAGAGGAGCAGAGACGAAAGAGAAAGGAAAGAAAAAGGGAAGAGAAGCAAAAGGCAAAGGAGAAAAAAGTACATCAGGAAAGAATGGGGAGATGAACGTTGGAGAAAGAAAGAGAAACAGAAGGAGGAGAAAGAAACGAGGACAGGCGGCTCCCCAGGAGAAGCAACAACTCTCTCGCTCCCTCCCCCTCTCTCGCTCCCTCCATCCCTCCGTCAGTCGGTCGGGTTTCTCGCAGTCCTCCAGGAAATCAGCCGCCGATCTGACGGAGGAATAATGATGATGGAGGGAGCAGGAGAGAGGGAGGACGGACGAACGACAGGGGAACTGGACCCTCTCTCTCTTTGTTATTCACTTTGAATTAATGGGATTAGTTTTCCCCACAGACACACACACAAACGCACACACACACACGCACACACACACAGAAACACACACACACACACTGCGTTCATTTACAATTAAACCATTTCTGCATGAACGAGGGAGAAAAGGAAAAAGAGGAAAATACTAGAAGAACAAGAGGAGAAGAAGAGGAGGAGGAGCGAGTGGGCGAGAGGAAAGAAACCAGAGAAAGACAAGAAGAGAGAATGGAAGAGGAAAAGAGGAAAGAGAAGATAAACCAACGAAGAAGAAAGAAGATAAGAGAGAAGTGGTAGCAGGAGGGGGAGAAAAGAAAAGAAGAAGAAAACAGAGGGATGACGAGACAGAATAAAAGATGAAGCTGAAGGAGAAAAATCAAAGAAAAACACAAAGATGAGGTAGAAGAAGGAGAGGAAGAGGAAGTAGAGGAAGAGAAGAGAGAAAGAGGAAGTCGAGAAGGCGAGAAGAAGAAGCGGTAGGAAAAGAGGACAGGAAGAGGAAGAAGAGGGGGAGAGAAGAGGAAGAGGTAGGAAGACAGGAAGAGGAAGTAGAGTAGGAAGAAGAGGAAGAGAGGAGAGATGGGGAGGTAGAGGAGAAGAGAAGAGGTAGGAAGAGAGCAGAGGGAGAGGAAGTAGAGGAGGGAAGAACAAGAAGAGGTAGGAAGAGAGGACAGGAAGTAGAGTAGGAGTGGAGAGGTAGAGAGGAGAGAAAGAGGAAGTAGAGGAGGAGAGAAGATGAAGAGGTGGGAAGAGAGGACAGGAAGTAGAGTAGGAGGGAAGAGGAAGAGAGGAGAGGAAGAGGAAGTAGAGGAGGAAAGAAGAAGAAGAGGTAGGAAGAGAGGAGAGGAAGTAGAGTAGGAGTGAAGAGGTAGAGAGGAGAGAAAGAGGAAGTAGAGGAGGAGAGAAGAAGAAGAGGTAGGAAGAGAGGAGAGGAAGAGGAAGAGGAAGTAGAGGAGGAAAGAAGAAGAAGAGGTAGGAAGAGAGGAGAGGAAGTAGAGTAGGAGTGAAGAGGTAGAGAGGAGAGAAAGAGGAAGTAGAGGAGGAGAGAAGAAGAAGAGGTAGGAAGAGAGGAGAGGAAGAGGAAGAGGAAGTAGAGGAGGAAAGAAGAAGAAGAGGTAGGAAGAGAGGAGAGGAAGTAGAGTAGGAGTGAAGAGGTAGAGAGGAGAGAAAGAGGAAGTAGAGGAGGAGAGAAGAAGAAGAGGTAGGAAGAGAGGAGAGGAAGTAGAGTAGGAGAGAAGAGGAAGAGAGGAGAAAAAGAGGAAGTAGAGAAGGAAAGACCAATTAAAGGTAGGAAGAGAGGAGAGGAAGAGGAAGTAGAGTAGGAGAAAAGAGGAAGAGAGGAGGAGGGAAGAGGAAGAGGAAGTAGAGGAAGTAGAGGAAGTAGAGGAAGTAGAGGAGTAGCAGTTGAAGTGAGGGGAAAAATAATCGAATAAGAAGATTTGGAGGAGAAACAGATGGAAGGGAGGAATACAGAGAAGAGGAGAAAGAGGAAGAGTAGAAGAGAGATGGAGTGGTTGAGGAGGAAAAGACGAACAGAGAAGAAAGGAGGAGGAGCAGGAGGACGAGGGTGGGGGGGGGGTCATGTGAGGATTCAGAGGTGTTTTCTCATTCTGCTCGCTCGGCGGCGTGCGTTGCCGTGGCGTTGCCGTGGCGTCCTCTGGGACT
>NC_083647.1:27430863-27435863 GCF_963576545.1 Limanda limanda | reverse complement strand
TCCATTGTGCTAATAGAGTAATTAGCAACAATAATCAAAGACTTATGATGTTGAAATAAGGCGACGCCGCGGACATTAGACCGCGAGGAGCTAATAATGGAGAACTTATGGTGTTTTTGCTGGAGGGCAGAAGCACTGCTACTTCCAGAAGGACTTTGAAATTTATTGTTTTTCCAACTAATTCTTCCCTCTGATGAGAGAAAATTGAAATAAATACTCAATTAACTACGAGCTTGGTGGCGTGAATCTGAGTGAAATTAATAACATGACGCTGGGGAGTCAAGCAACTTGAGGAAAGTTAAACTTGGGAAAAGTTGGCGAGGGAACAATGTTCAGTTTTAAACGTGAACATTGTGACAAAACAGATTATTATTAACAGAGAAGAACAGAATGTTGGTTGAGACGATAAACGACAAAGCAAACAAAGAGTTGTTGCTTTTCTGTGAAAGAAGTCGTCATGGTGCCTACGGAGAATAATGAAGAAAACCTTCAGCTCTTGCAGTAATTGAGTACGATCGTTTCAGATATTAATGTTACTTTGTATAAATATTCGAAAAAGTGAGTAAATAAGAAGTAAACAGTGAGTAAATATATATTGTTTTTTATTGTTTTTCTTATGTGCGTTGTATTAAGTGTGTTTTTATGTTTCTATGTTCATTGTATGCACCAATAACCAGAGCAAACTCCAGGTAGGTGTAAACCTACTTGGCAATAAATACCTTCTGATTCTGATTCTGATCATGAGGTCGATTAGAAAAGCTAAAACATTAAAAACATTTGGATTTGAAACAAAAAGATTAATTAATGTTAAATTAATAACATGACGCTGGGGAGTCAAGCAACTTGAGGAAAGTTAAACTTGGGAAAAGTTGGAGAGGAAACGTGGAATTTAAGAGGCAGTTTTAAACGTGAACATTGTGATAAAACAGATTATTATTAACAGAGAAGAACAGAATGTTGGTTGAGACGATAAACGACAACAAAGAGTTGTTGCTTCTCTGTTAAAGAAGTCGTAAAGAAGAATAATGAAGAAAACCTTCAGCTCTTGCAGTAATTGAGTACGATCGTTTCAGATTTATTGAATTTTATCCCCACAAAAAGTTTCCTTAAAAGCGGCGGCCCCCAAGGAGGTCAAAGGTCAAAGTCAACAGGCTGCAGGCGTCACATTCCACGTTCTGAAACGTTCCCGTGACCCTCGGCTGATGATGTGTAAGTGAGAGAAAATGAGCGTTTCTCCTCTTCTGCGTCTTATGAGTAATAATTTTCCTCCACTCAGCCTTCGGAGCGTTTAAAGACGAGCAGCCTCTCAGCCGCGGTTCCACTGATATTAGTCAAATTGCGTCATGTGCTTTTAAAGACGACTCTCTTTAACTGCAAGAGGCTGAACGCAGCGTCGGCTGCAAAGTGAGGTCGCTCTCCTCCAAGGTCGACTCGTGTTTTAACTCCACTTTCAGAACTCTGTGACTGACACGTGGGCTCGGCTGTGTGATGTGTAACTAGGGTTGCAAAGGGGCGGAAAGTTTCCGGTAAATTTCCGGAAACTTTCCGGAAACTTTCCACAGGGCTACTGAGGCCTGCTGTAGAGTGCAGGACTAGTCAGGTAAGTTTCCATGATATTACTGGGAAAATATATTAGCATGCTGATTGAGGATTGTTCATCTGTTCATCTAGACTATTTCCATTCATTTATCCATCAATTGTAAAATATGTTTACAGACGATTCCAATTGTTTGGCTAACTATTTATATCTCTGGCATTGCATTAGTGTTTTTTTACAAACTTTTTTCTCATCTTATTCTACAGAACAATGCCACTTGCACTCTCTCATGTGTGGAGACATTTCACCTCATCCAATGTAGAAGGAAAGGCTGTGTACATTTGCAAATACTGTGCAAGGACCTATGTTAAGAATGACACAACGATGCAGAAGCATATAGTCAAGTGCCCAAAGTTTCCTCAGGGCTCAAATCAGCCTATGACACAACAAAATGTTTATATTTATGTCTGTATATGACAAGGTCAATACAGTTAGTATAAATTACCCACAACATTTCCAGTTTAATCCCGTTAATTCCCGTATATTCCCGTTTATTCCCGTTAATTCCTGTATATTCCCGTTTATTCCCGTTAATTCCTGTATATTCCCGTATATTCCCGTTAATTCCCGTTAATTCCCATGGAAAGTTTCCAATTTTTGAATATTCCCGGAATTTTGCAACCCTATGTGTAACCACGGAGCAGGAGGCGTTTAGTCTCGATACATAATCAAAAACACACGATCTCTGCTGTAGAATTAATTTGTTGCTCCTCGGCCGTCCAGAGGTTTCTGTGTTTGAGCAGAAAATCTCCTGCTGCGTCGTTCACGTGTGAAACTCTGGAGAAGGTCAGGACCTCGTCGTGAGGAGACGTTCTCCGGAGTTCACGCCTGAAAACAGTCCAGCTAATGACTCCATGTTTCTTTATTGATTCTCTCTCTCCTCCTCCTCCTCCTCCTCCAGATGAAGTTAGCAGGTAGGAGAAGCTCCCAAAACACCACGTGATGACTCATTAGCATACAGGAAGACGCAGCAGTGTGAAACCTCACGGAGAAACAAAGGCAGCGGCGATCGATGGACAGAGCGACCGCTGGATGAGAGAAGAGGAGGAGGAGAAGAGGAGGTGATGAAGAGGAGGTGATGAACGGAGGAGCGCTGGTGAGGGAGGAGCCAACGGAACAAAGATGCATCAAGGAGGAGAAGATGGAAACAAATGTGAAAAGCTCAACTGGACACAAGCAGCTTTCGCCTCCAGGTATCGACTGGATCCAGAGCTAATGACCACAGTGCCTGAGGAAAAGTATTAGTCACCGTCTTATATATTATTAAAGAAATAATATATAAGAGAAAAGCCACTTTAGTGCTGTTTGTCCACAGTTAGAATAATGTGCGGTTAAATGTCCTCAATACTGGAATCATGTGGATGTGTTAAATTTACACATATTATATTATATTATATTTCTCTATGGGCCTTGAGCCTGTATTAAAGTTTATATATATTATATTATATTATACTGCATTACATTGCATATTGCAATTTGACACTGTTCACTGTTTTGCGTTTTGCATTTCACTTTTTACTTCACTTTTTATATCTTTCATCTTTTATATATTTTTATATAGATATGTTTATGTCTAAATTAATGTTACTTTGTATAAATATTAGAATTATTATATATTGTTTTTTTATTGTTTTTCTTATGTGTGTCGTCTTTATTGTGTTTTTATGTTTCTATGTTCATTGTATGCACCAATAACCAGAGCAAAGGTGTAAACCTACTTGGCAATAAATACTTTCTGATTCTGATTCTGATCATGAGGTCGATTAGAAAAGCTAAAACATTAAAAACATTTGGGTCTGAAACAAAAAGATGAATATCCAGGATTTAATTTATTGGTATTTACATCTAAACGTAATGAAATGAAGAATCTATTGGATAGAAATGTGGTTTGGATTGAACTCGACCATCTTTCATGGGAGCAGCTCTTTGTGTTTAAAAGTCTGAACAAAACTCGAACCAACTAAGTGCCACTTTACGCTGTGAGGAGGAGGAGGAGGAGGAGGAGGAGGAGGAGGAGGAGGAGGAGGAGGAGGAGGAGAAGGAGGAGGAGGAGGAGGAGGAGGAGGAGGAGGAGGAGGAGGAGAAGGAGGAGGAGGAGGGGCCAGTGAGCAGGCTGCTTCCTGCATGTAAACTCTGTGATTGTCTGAGGATGAAATGAGCAGCACCTCCTCCTCCTCCTCCTCCTCCTCCTCCTCCTCCTCCTCCTCCTCCTCCTCCTCCTGGGAAGCTCTCATACAAATTCATACCAGACACTTTTTATTCCTCCTCTCCTTCTGCGGACAAATTAACATTAAAGAACACATACATGAATCCTAATCCTCGCTTGCCCGCCCGCCCTCTCTCTCTGGTCACATTACCATCGGGGGGGTTTCGCTCCTTCACATTCACACATGTCCGTCTGGAACCTCTCCCCCCCCCCCCCCCCGCCTGGCTCTTCTTCTTCTGTGGTGGAATTAACATTGCTAAGCACTCGTGCACATTCAGACACGTCCCTACATCCCTCGCCGCTCTCTCTCTCTTTCTCTCTCTCTCTCTCTTTCTCTCTCTCTCTCTCTTTCTCTCTCTCTCTTTCTCTTTCTCTCTTTCTCCACGTCTCTCTCTCTCTTTCCAGGCAGATTAACATGGGAGAACAAACACCTTTGTCCTGGTCTCCTGCGTCTCTGAGGTCAGATGAACACTGGGAATCACAGACACCTTCACACTCTGTCCCTCCTTCTCCTCCCGGACGTCTTCATATCTTTACAGGCAGATTAGCAGTGGGACACCCCCCCCACCCCCTCCATGTTTCTCATCCTCTTTTCTCTTCTGTCTCTCCAGACAAATTGACACTGACAACTGCATGTATGTCCTCTTATCCTCCGTCTCTCTCTCTCTCTCCATCGGCACTCGGGGACGCTCGGTTAGAGGTTTGCAGAAAGTCAAAGAACAAAAAGAACAAAACCCTCAAATGTGAAACTCCAATTAATTTAAAGCCCCCCCGCACACCCATCACCGGCACCAATCAGCCAAGAATAAATCCGCGGCAGATCTAATTACCGCAGATCTACGCACTGTCTCCAAAGACTCCGGCCGCCGCGAAGCCAATCTCCCGCTCGCTGTTTGAACAGCTGATGAACTCAGGGACGAGACGGAGATCAAGTCATTCTGTTTAATTTATAAATGGATTTATACCTAATACTCAAATTATCATCAGCACGAGAGAGAGAGAGAGAGAGAGAGAGAGAGAGAGAGAGAGAGAGAGAGAGAGAGAGAGAGAGAGAGACAGAGAGAGAGAGAGAGAGAGAGAGAGAGAGAGAGACAGAGAGAGAGAGAGAGAGAGAGAGAGAGAGAGAGAGAGAGAGAGAGAGAGAGAGAGAGAGAGAGAGAGAGAAGAGAGAGAGAGGGAGAGAGAGAGAGAGAGACA
>NC_083647.1:27424943-27430663 GCF_963576545.1 Limanda limanda | reverse complement strand
AGAGACAGAGAGAGAGGCACAATGGAAAGCTTGGGAAGGTAAAAAGACTTGAACATGTGGTGAGGGATGGAGGGATGAATGGATGGAGGGATGGAGGGATGGAGGGTTGGGGGGATAGAAGGGTGGAGGGATGTAGGGAAGGAGGGAAGGAGGGATAGAGGGATGCAGGGAAGGAGGGATGGAGGGATGGAGAGATGGAGGGACGGAGGGATGGAGGGACGGAGGGATGGAGTGAAGGAGGGTTGGAGGGAAGGAGGGATGGAGGGATGGAGGGACGGAGGGATCGAGGGATCGAGGGAAGGAGGGATGGTGGGATTGAGGGATGGAGGGATGGAGGGAAGGGAGGGATGGAGGGAAGGGGGGATAGAAGGGTGGAGGGATGTAGGGAAGGAAGGATGGAGGGAAGGAGGGATAGAGGGATGGAGGGATGGAGGGAAGGGGGGATAGAAGGGTGGAGGGAAGGAGGGATGGAGGGATGGAGTGAAGGAGGGAAGGCAGGATGGAGGGATGGAGGGAAGGAGGGATGGAGGGAAGGCGGGATGGAGGGATGGAGGGTTGGAGGGAAGGAGGGATGGAGGGATGGAGGGATGGAGGGAGGGAGGGAAGGAGGGATGGAGGGATGGAGGGAATGAGGGATGGAGGGATGGAGGGATGGAGGGATGGAGGGATGGAGGGATGTGTCCGTTCTCTGTTTACACCAGCGACGTCTTTTCAATGTTTCACGCTAATTGTTTTCAAACTTACAGCAGTGCATGCTGGGATACTGGGGAGCGAGCGAGGGAAGAGGAGGAGGAGGAGGAAGATGAGGAGGAGACGGAGGAGGAGGAGGAGGAGGAGGAGGAAGAGGAGGAGGAGGAGGAGGAAGAGGAGGAGGAAGAGGAGGAGGAGGAGGATGAAGGATATGGAACCATCAGGACCATCACACAGCAGCAGGATTTCACTCGACCGATGGAACTTGGTGAAGATGAGGACGATGGAGTCGATCAGGACAGAACTTACACACATGTTCAGGGAACTCATACTTATGAGTGTGATCCTGGATCAAGTGGATATGAATATGGTTTCATGAGGGAACTGATGGACTGAGTTTTATTTACCACAGATATTAACTCTTTGTTTAATATTTAACGTTTCATGAACCTTCAGAGTTCAAACCTCCATCATCTCTTTCCTTCTGAGCTCAAGTGTCTGTAAGCAGCGGGTGAGATTCGCCTAAAACGTCTGAGGAACTACCGAAAGTAAATCCAAAGCTGTTCTTGAACCATTTGGAGTACATGCATGATCTTGGTCTCTTTAGAAAGGTAACATTCTGAACTTTCCCCCCCAACAGTCAGAATCAGTCTAAGTGCTACTGACATTGAGTAATAGCAGTTGGAACACAGTGAAGTAGAAGGTTTTTATTTCCGCCTGAATATTTGTTGTTAAACAGATGCCTGCAGATGACTCTAACTGGGACTTATGAGCTGGAAAACTCACTGGGACCCGAGCATGAAGTCTAGACTAGCTGTGGTTCAAATTTGATAACAATACCACAGAAAATTCATATTTCACAGATTTTTTCCTAAGGGCATGTCTAGGCGTTTTCCACAAAGGCCATTTGGAACTATGGTAACCAACTAGGCTAAAAAGGCTACTTTTACACTCAAAATCATAATTTTATATAAAGGAGGCAAAACCGGTCATATGGTTTAAAATGTATACAAATAAACATCTTTCATGTTGTTTACATCTTGATGCTGGCTGCGCTGAGATTACGCAACAGCTGACTGTGGCTATTCTTTGATGTAATAGTGTGTTTTGGAATGATTATGTTAAGACTGTTTTCGTTGGAATGTTATCGATTTGTGGATTAATATGAAGCTTCTGAGGTGAGTGACGTCCACTTTGTGATTGTTTTTTTTTGTGTAAGTGTCTTGACTGAGACGTTAATTGTACCGGCTGTGGTGATCGGATCTTGAAATAGTTTACATCAGTCGAATCGGAAGAATCTTAGCTTTCTAACGATATGTTGCATCAGTATCTAGCATATAACAAATAACAATGTTTAAGGCTTATCGGCCTAAGAGTGAAGATGAAGGAACCTGTCAGATCTCTGGCCAGCTGCCCCCCCCCCCCACACCCCCTGCTGGTGTCCTACCTGGCTCCGGGGTCTCGGAGTGGGAGGAGGACGAGGCCGAGGACCCTCCGTCCTCGGGGACCGCCCCCTGGGACAGGGACAGCCCCCGGCCGGGGGGGAGCTTCATGCCCAGCTGCTCAGCCATCTCCACTGGTCTCCAGGGTGGATGTAGTCGAAGGAGCTGCTGCCCGTGAGCTCCACCTGAGGAGAGAAGAAAGAAAGAAGAGACAGGTCAGACTGCTTCTTCTCCTCCACTTGGTGCTCCACCTTCATCCCTCTTCTTCACCCTCATCATCCCTCTTCTTCATCCCTCTTCTTCATCCTCATCATCCCTCTTCTTCACCCTCATCATCCCTCTTCTTCATCCCTCTTCTTCATCCCTCTTCTTCCTCTTCTTCACCCCTCTTCTTCACCCTCTTCTCCACCCTCATCATCCCTCTTCTTCATCCCTCTTCTTCATCCTCATCATCCCTCTTCTTCATTCTCATCACCCCTCTTCTTCACCCTCTCTTCCTCCCTCTTCATCATCCCTCTTCTTCACCCTCATCATCCTCTTCTTCATCCTCATCATCCCTCTTCTTCATTCTCATCACCCCTCTTCTTCATCCTCTTCTTCCTCTTCTTCATCCTAATCATCCCTCTTCTTCACCCTCATCATCCCTCTTCTTCATCCCTCTTCTTCCTCTTCTTCATCCTCATCATCCCTCTTCTTCCTCCCTCTTCTCCACCCTCATCACCCTCTCTTCTCCCTCTTCATCATCCCTCTTCTTCCTCCCTCTTCACCATCCCTCTTCCTTCACCCTCATTCATCCTTCTTCACCCTCATCATCCTCTTCTTCACCCTCTTCCTCCCTCTTCTTCACCCTCATCATCCTCTTCTTCACCCTCTTCCTCCTCTTCTTCACCCTCTTCCTCCCTCTTCTTAACCCTCATCATCCTCCCTCTTCACTCTCATCCTCCCTCCTCTTCACCCTCTTCCTCCCTCTTCTTCACTTTCATCATCCCTCCTCTTCACCCTCAGCATCCCTCTTCTCCACCCTCATCATCCCTCTTCTTCATCCTCATCATCCCTCTTCTTCACCCTCTTCTCCACCCTCATCATCCCTCTTCTTCATCCTCATCATCCCTCTTCTTCACCCTCATCATCCCTCTTCTTCATCCTCATCATCCCTCTTCTTTACCCTCATCATCCCTCTTCTTCATCCTCATCATCCCTCTTCTTCATCCTCATCATCCCTCTTCTTCCTCCCTCTTCTTCCTCCCTCTTCATCATCCCTCTTCTTCACCCTCATCATCCCTCTTCTTTACCCTCATCATCCCTCTTCTTCAACCTCATCATCCCTCTTCTTCATCCTCATCATCCCTCTTCTTCATCCTCATCATCCCTCTTCTTAACCCTCATCATCCCTCTTCTTCATCCTCATCATCCTCTTCTTCACCCTCATCATCCCTCCTCTTCATCCTTTTCCTCCCTCTTCTTCACCCTCATCATCCCTCTTCTTCACCCTCATCATCCCTCTTCTTCACCCTCTTCCTCCCTCTTCTTCACCCTCATCATCCCTCTTCTTCACCCTCTTCCTCCCTCTTCTTCACCCTCATCATCCCTCTTCTTCACCCTCATCATCCCTCTTCTTCACCCTCTTCCTCCCTCTTCTTAACCCTCATCATCCCTCTTCTTCATCCTCATCATCCTCTTCTTCACCCTCATCATCCCTCTTCTTCATCCTTTTCCTCCCTCTTCTTCACCCTCATCATCCCTCTTCTTCACCCTCATCATCCCTCTTCTTCACCCTCTTCCTCCCTCTTCTTAACCCTCATCATCCCTCTTCTTCATCCTCATCATCCTCTTCTTCACCCTCATCATCCCTCCTCTTCATCCTTTTCCTCCCTCTTCTTCACCCGCATCATCCCTCTTCCTCCCTCTTCTTCATCCTCATCATCCCTCTTCTTCACCCTCATCATCCCTCTTCTTCACCCTCTTCCTCCCTCTTCTTCACCCTCATCATCCCTCTTCTTCACCCTCTTCCTCCCTCTTCTTCATCCTAATCATCCCTCTTCTTCACCCTCATCATCCTCTCTAGTATCTGCAGAGTTCTGGAATCGGCTCAAACTTTACTTTGTCGTTTCTCTCCTTGTTTTACCTGCTCTTCCTCTTTTCTAACCCCTGTTTCTTCACACTTTCTTTGACTTACACCTCCTCTTCCTCCTTTCCTTGTGTCCCCCTCCTCCACTACGCCTCTTCCCACTCGTCCCACCTAGTCATCCAGCTTGTTCTTCTCCTCCAAGACTCCTTATTCCCTTTCCCTCATCCTTTCTTTCCTGCTCTCCCTCCTCCTCCTGCTCGTGTAATCCTTCCCTCGGCGGCCGTGGAGAATCAGCAGCGTTTTTTCTTTCTCATGGAAATCGAATAACTACGATGCGTCTTATTAAATCAACAGAGTCCCCTTCACCTTAAAGACTCTCATTAGCGGAGATAGAAGCGGATTTGTCTTTGTTAATTGGAGATGAGACGAGGGAGCGGCGCCGAAACCACAGCGCTGCGCTACAGACGCGCACACGCACACACATACACACACACACACACACACAAACAAACACACACGGATTCATGTCAAGGTTATAAATACACACAAACACTGAACATGTGCACGCTCAATTTTGAACAGTGTCACGTGACAGTCGTTTAACGTGTGTGTTTTCATTTGTAACGAATCAAAAACACATTTATTTCCACATGCTAATCTGGTAAAGAGGGTGTGTGTGTTTGTGTGTGTGTGTGTGTGTGTGTGTGTGTGTGTTCAGGATTTTGGGGGTCCACTGGGACAAAGGGGATTACATGGGTGTAATCCGTTAATAAGAAATCCCTTTAAGGCAATTTAGTCCCCTCATAAAGTCTCATCTGGAGCAGAAAGTGATGATTAAGAAATGAGACCGATCACTGAATCACACACACACACACACACACACACACACACACACACACACACACACACACACACACACACACACACACACACACCCTGGTGCACCATGGGAGTTAGTGTTCATGTTTACACGTTACACTGCTAATTGGACCAACATTGTTCGTCTTCGCAATAACACGCCGACTTTTAATCAATTAAAACTTGGCAGAACTGTTTTACATAAAGTCGCTGGTGGAGCTAATTACACAGAGGGAACAATGCAGAGCTGGAATTAGAGATTCAGATTCTGCAGCAGCTCTTCAGGAGAATGATCCCACAGCAGAAACAGACCCGGAGAACTTCCACCTGTGGAAGTGAGAGTCAGATCTGCATCCTGTCTGGACCTCGTTTAAAGCTCCAACAACAACTCCTCATCTCTGTCAGAGCTTCGTGATCTGAGGAACCTTTCACACCCGATATGAAACTGGACGTCTGAAGGTCTGAAACCAAACAAGGTGTGAAAGATCATCAATGGGATCATAACTCACTCAGTGAACATCAGCTGCGTTAGAGAAGACTTGACACTAGAGACTGAGACATAAACTCGTTAGGAGAATGTTTATAAATCAAGTGAGGCGTCATGTTCTCGGTCTGCTCTGATTGGTCAGTTGTCCCGTACAGAGCGTTTGCTGATTCAGCAC
>NC_083647.1:27407443-27419943 GCF_963576545.1 Limanda limanda | reverse complement strand
TGTCATTTCTCCCTCTCTCTCTCTCTCTTTCTGCTATATGTTTTCAAAGTCTCTCGCCCACTCGACAATTCCACCGAGCGGCTCTGAAGATCTGAAGATCTCTCCTCTGTTCCCACAATCTCACAACAATGGCGTCTCTTTGAGTGTTGTGTGGAGTGCGGCGCCCCAGACGCCGATAAGCCGGGTGTTGAGCGTCCGAGCGCCAGGGCCAATCCCCGCCTCCCAGTGCATCATGGGACTTTGATAAGGACACAATGGCGGAGCAGGTTTATCATGTTTCTCATGCTAATGCGTCCGCTGCTGCTTATTCTTTTTATTGAGGAGATTTAATTTGTTCAGTGTGTTAATGACTCTACAGAGCTCCAGGTCGAGTGTGTGTCTGTGTGTGTGTGAGTGAGAGTGAGTGAGTGAGAGTGTGTGTGTGAGTGTGAGTGTGTGAGTGTGTGTGTGTGTGAGTGTGTGTGTGTGTGTGTGTGTGTCTACACAAGCTCAAGGCTGAGTTTCATCCATCAGGCTGAAAGGTCCTTGGGGCTAAAACACACAGACACACACTCTCTCTCTCACACACACCTTGAAGTTATACTGTGTGTCTGTTATGACAGCAATGTGAGGCTAAAGTATCTTGATCGCCCCCTGGTGGCTGGCCTCAGTATAGGCCATAAACCTCCTCCTCCATGTTAACAGATGGGACCAAACTAAAGTGTCAAAGTAAAACGTAAAATTAATGTTTGTAAAGATGTTTCTGTCGTTTCACGTCGTTCTTCTCTCGCTCATGTTTGGTTTGAATCAGTTATTTCATGATATAAAAACAGGCGGAGACGTGATGATTGACAGCTGAGACTCACTCCTGATTGGTCGAGAGGGTTTATCAGCTGGTTTATTGGCGATCAATAACCTTTGTTATCATCAGTATCAATAGAAGTGTCCTGTTGGTTTTATCTGCTTCGGTGAGAAGCTCCTCTCTGTTTGTGACGATTAAAGGAGAAGAGAGTAGGGGTGAGGGAGGGTGAGGGAGGGGAGGGTGAGAGGATCCTCTCTCTGCTCAACTACTAATATATGAGCCTGCAGCCGTAATAAAAGTATATTTATTATAAATATCCTCCGTTCATTCATGCAGCGGCGTTTACAGCCGGCAGTGAGCAGCCATTTTAATCCTGCAGCTCCAGTGAAGGAGCGAATCACACGAGAGGAAACCGGAGGAGTAAAATCCTCTTGTTGTTTTATCGTCCACTAACACCGAGCAAAATAAAAACTGTCCCATAAACACCCCCCCCCCCCACCCACTGAGCGACTCGCTTATTACACACATAATATTCATACTGAGGAATCTATCAACCGATGATGTGCAACGATGTATGTTTCATTTAGTTTCTGCTCAAATTGTCTTTATAGTGTTTTTGACGATGCATTTAAGGACCGAGCGGAATTCAAGAAATTACAGAAGGAAACTGCAAAGTTGTGTTTAGTCTTAATGTTTGATATCATGGATCAGGAGACATGTAAAGTTTGAAGTGAAAGATGAAATGTAAAGTTGTCGTGTGTGTGTTTGTGTGTGTGTGTGTGTGTGTGTGTGTGTGTCTGTGTGACGTCACCACAAGAACGTCACATCGAACAATTAAAGGTCGTCGACAAAAAGGAAGCTAACATATGAATCTTATTATTGGATGTGAGGAATCGAGAAGAAGAGGAAGAAGCTGCAGAGGATCCATGTTAATCCATAGTGTGTGTGTGTGTGTGTGTGTGTCTCTGTGTGTGTGTTTGTGTGTGTTGTGTAGCAGGCCGCTCTGTGTTTTCTATTTGTCTTTAATTTTCTATAAATGGGAAAGTGTGTGTTTGTCTGCGACTCACGTGTTGATGCTGTTTTCTGTGGACTCTGTGGACAAGTGTGTGTGTGTGTGTGTGTGTGTGTGTGTGTGTGTGTCTATGTGTGTGTCTACAGGGCAATTAATTGAGCAGTGATTGGAATGCGTCGCTGCAGCCCGTTGTGAGCCCCTACAGGGCTTTAAATGCAGACACACACACTCACACACACACACACACAGACACACAAACATGCACACACACACACAGACACACAAACACACACACAGAGTGGTGTTCCCTCAGGATCTCCACTTTCAGCGGCTGTGACCTTGACAAGAACAACACAAACTGCCGCTGCTCTCTCTCTCTCTCTCTCTCTCTCTCTCTCTCTCTCTCTCTCTCTCTCCCTATGTTTTTTAAACTTCCATTAATGTCTCTCTGCCTCGTTTCTCGTCCTCCGTCCTCTCCTCTAACTTCATCTCTCGTTCTTTACCTCCGTTTTAGTGCCTCTTCTGAAATCTGCCTCTTTATTTCTTTCTTTGTTTTATATGTAATTTAATCATTAACCACTTCCTGTGTTTGTTTGATTCTACATTCCCTCCTCCCTTTCTTTCCTTACTTATTCACCCATTCGTTCAGTTCATCTTTCTTTCCTTCCTTCCGAGCATCATCTGTTCTTTCGGTGCAGTCGGTCACAACCCTGTCACAGTATCAATACCTTTCCAATCGAACCATTAAGCAGATTAACTCTCCGTTAGATGAACCCAGTGGAAGCAGAGGAGGCGTGTCCTCGTGCACTCGCAGGAAGTTGCAGTTCGGGGTAAAGCAGCGTTTCCTCCCTGATGCTCCTGATAGCCGTCGCTCGGTTTCTGCAAAACAACCGGGAGCGGCTGCTGCTGCCGCCGCCTCTGATTATGTATGAGTTGTCTATTAGATAGGGATTTAGGGAACATGAGCCATACTGTATATCTGGATATGATCAGAGGACAATCTGGGAGCTTCAAACAGAGAGAGGGACCGAGGCTGACGGAGACGCTTCACTATCTGAAATGACTTGTTTGTTTTCAATTTCACATTCCAGCTGATTTCCTCTGGATCGGGGCACAGAGAGGTTATTACAGAGGAGTCATAGAGAGAGAGAGTGTGTGTCTGTCTGTGTGAGTGTGTGTCTGTGTGTGTCTGTGTGCAGAGGGTTCTATGTGTGATTGTGTAGAAACGTATAACGTATACAAGTCCTGTAAGAGTGATGTGAATGCTAAAATATAACAGTCATTTAGATCTGTGTTTTCATTATGTTGAGAGACTCATGTAATAATGTGGTAATAACCACTCAACAATGTTATAGCAACAAATTGTGAATACTCGTGTAATAACGCATTTATAACTTCCAAGTACTAATCCGATAATTTAGTAACAACTATAGAGTAATAATAATCCCGAAATCTTTAAATATATTGTGTAATATGTAAGATGTGTGTGAACATTACATGTGTTAAAACACATGTGTGTATTTCATGGCTATTTGTGTATGTTGTGAATGTTTGAGCCTGAATGTGTTGCTGATGTGGTTCACTATCTTTGTGTATGGGAAACTGTGTGCGTGTGTGTGTTAGTGTGAGTATTTGTGTGTGTGTTTGTGTGTGTGTGTGTGCAGAGGGTTCCATGTGTGATTGTGTAGAAACATATAACGTATACAAGTCCTGTAAGAGTGATGTGAATGCTAAAATATAACAGTCATTTAGATCTGTGTTTTCATTATGTTGAGAGACTCATGTAATAATGTGGTAATAACCACTAAACAATGATATAGTAACAAATTGTGAATACTCGTGTAATAACGCATTGATAACTTCCAAGTGCTAATCTGATAATTTAGTAACAGCTATAGAGTAATAATAATCCAGAAAGATTTAAATATATTGTGTAAGATGTGTGTGAACATTACATGTGTTAAAACACATGTGTGTATTTCATGGCTATTTGTGTATGTTGTGAATGTTTGAGCCTGAATGTGTTGCTGATGTGGTTCACTATCTTTGTGTATGGGAAACTGTGTGCGTGTGTGTGTTTGTGTGTGTGTGTGTGTGTGTGTGTATTTGTGTGTGTGTGTGTGTGTGTGTGTGTTTGTGTGTCTCCCTATCAGTTGGACAAGTCATTATTCTTGGCTGACAGCGCTCAGCTCCCGCTCCTCTGCCAGGTAATGAATTCTCCTCCAGATAAAGAAAATAAAAATCATCTTTAATTTCTCCGCCTCGCGTTGTGTAAACTCTGATTCTTTCCACCCGGGTGCGTTGGATTCGCCGCCCGCCGCCTCCCGCCCGCTCCCCACCCGCTCCCCACCCGCCCGCCTCGCTCAGCCGGCTCTGAGCGGAGAGAGATGATGGTAAAGCAGACGCTCGGCTGCAGATGACAGAACCGCCGTGAAATAGGACGGATAAATGGTGGAGGCTGTGCATACACACATACACACACACACACACACACACACTTCTACATGCTGTGTACACACATGTTTAATAAAGACACAAACACACCCTGACATGCAGAGACAGCTGGGATTCAGACGCTCAGTTCATGAATTCATATTA
This sequence comes from Limanda limanda, assembly GCF_963576545.1. Lineage (NCBI taxonomy): Eukaryota > Metazoa > Chordata > Actinopteri > Pleuronectiformes > Pleuronectidae > Limanda > Limanda limanda. The sequence goes on along the minus strand of NC_083647.1, from coordinate 27,415,552 downwards.
AACACATGATTACAGCGTGATTAACAAACATGTGACCTCACTCAAACCAACCTGAGGCCGAACCCCCAGACCAGAGGTTTCCAGCCGTCCAATCAGAAACGATGAAGCAGACGTCTACTTCCTGATCTGTTCTCATCAGTCACATGACTCGACTAGCAGCGGTGAACACAAAGCGTCGCTCAGAGAAATAAATCCCGCCTCTGACTCTACACCATCGCTGTTCCTCGTTTGTAACTAAGCAACCAACTGCAGAGACAATCTACTTCCTGTTTCCATCACCTGACCAGTGTAGGTGAAAGGTCATGTGACTTGTCCTCAGGTGTGTTAGTGTGGATGGGAATCGACTAGTTTCAAAAAGTCATTTCCAAATGAAAACTGAACAGTGTGGATGTAGCTTTTGCTTCTAATTAACACCAATCACACAAACAATCACACAAACACACACACACACACACACACACACACACATGTCCCCGGTGTGTGCTGTGTGTGTTTTATGTCCCATCTGCTTGTGTCTCTCTTGTCCCATTACCTTTAAACTACAGCTCAGCTCTTCTGGGGCCGACGGGACAGAAAGGACAGAAGATCGGTCGAGCAGCCATAACAACAGAAACCTGATCAAAGGATCAAAGGTGACCTTTGACCTCACTTCGTCCTAAATAATGTAAGTCAAAATATATTTATCATTCATTCGGTGAAATTCTTTTTCTTCAGACTTTTCTGTTGATATTTATGTGGTGCGATGACAACCAGATTTTTTAATCAGCTGTTATAATAATAATAATAATAATAATAATAATAATAATAATAATAATAATAATAATAATAATAATAATAATAATAATGAAATCTGTCAGTTGCTGTGCAGATTAAATGAGTTTAGGTTTGATTTGGTGTTTTTGTTTCATTTATTTTAAGTATTTATTTCTCTGTTTTCCATCTTGGCCTCAGAAACTAAAGTTCAGGACTAACTCAGAAACAAAATATACAAACACCAACAAGTCATCTACACATACACACACACACAGACACACAGACACACACACACACACACACACACACACACACTTCACAGCACCCTCACGTACACCATCCTTTCATCCCCACTGTGCCTTCTATTATTAAGTATCATTATATGTATGATTATAATTATACTTAAATATCTCTGTGAGGACGTGTCTGCACAGTTTCAGTTTTTTTTTTCCTGTTAAAAGTTTTTCAAAGAAGTTCTCTCACTTTTTAAGCCCTATGAGGCAAATTGTGAATAATAATATACAATCAAATCTTATTGATTCTAAAATCAGTGGAGTCGCCCTCTGGTGGTCATTTAAGACAACACGGGTTTCGGCCTCTTCTCCAGGGAGACGTGACAGGAAGTGGACAGTTGTGAAGGAGAGCGGGGGAGCGTGAGGGATGATGGAGGGGAGGGAGGGAGGGAGGGAGGAGGTTATTTAATGGAATGAAACAACGGATGATGGAGAGAGAGAACAGGGGGAGGGGGGAGGCTGTAGTGAGCGGAAGCAGCAGTGCATGCTGGGAGGACCTGCTGCCCTCCATCATGGAGCAGCGACGCATCGAGATGTGTTCAAGGCCCAAGTTTGAGTTTTCACCACGAGAAACTAATCAGATTCCTATAACCTGAGTGTGTGTCTGCGTGTGTGTGTGTGTGTTTGTGTGTGTGTGTGAGTTTGTGTTATTTATTGTCTATGTGCACTGTTACAGTACAGATTGTGTCACAGAGGCTATTGAGAAACATGAGCTGTTTCCCTCGTCTCTGCCCATGTGTTCCATTAAAACACTATTGATTGATACACACACACACACACACACACACACACACACACACACACACACACACACACACACACACACACACACACACAGTAAAGGCCATGATAATCAGTAACAGAGTTAATACATCGCTCAGTTTTCATTGACAAAGAAGAAAAGGTTGGAAACTGACATTTATTCTTTGGTTATCAAGCACTGCTTCACCTGTGTGTGTGTGTGTGTTAGTGTGTGTGTGTGTGTGTGTGTGTGTGTGTGTGTGTGTGTGTTAGTGTGTGTGTGTGTTCACCTGTCCGTGTGTGTGTGTGTGTGTGTGTGAAAATGACGACACACCAGGTGATACGACAGAAGCTAAAAACCGGACGAGCATCTTTCATTAAAGGTTTAGCGTCTCTTGGTGATGTCATTAGAGCGGCAGCGGGGGTGCAGGAGGCAGAGCAGCTAAATAAAGATTACAATTAAACAGCGTTATCACGTCGCTCATAACGAGTCTGTGAGAGAAAACCACCGACGACACATTCACCTAATCTCCCTGTGATTGTGGATCCATTATAGATAGAAGTGAACTGTAATGACATTTATGATTTAAATATGACCCTCCGCCTGGCGCTGAATAAAGATGAGCTGCTTGTTATCGAGTGTCAGTGCGGAGAGGAGAGACTGAAGTTTGGCTTGAATCAGAAACGTCTCATTCAGTAAATCATAAAAACTCTATTTACATTAAGTCTCTACAGGATAAAAGTGACAGAAAGACATGAAACACTACAAATATTTGTCATATTCAAGAATAAAGTATGAGATTTCAAGAGAGAATAACATCATAGTACGAGAATAAAATTCTATATTATGAAAAATAATAAAATTGTCATAATTCTGAGAGTAACATTTTTGTTATAGGAGAATTAAGTTGTAATTTATAAAAATGTTTGTGATATTAAGTTGTGATATTACACAACAATGAAGACAGAATGTTATATAAGGAGACTAATATTGAATATTACGAGAATGAGGCTGTAATATTATGCAAGAATAAAATGAGAGAGAAATACATTTTTATTTGTCTAAAATATAATAACATTTTTCAGATTATTTCAGGCAATTTTAAAATGTTATTCTTGTAATACTCGCAGTATCGCAGATGTTTTTTCTGATGCTACGTTTTAATTCTGTCTATGTGACATTATATTTTATATATGTATTTCATCAAGAACCCTTCTTTTGCACTTTTGTGTGAAACAAATCGTATATATTTCTTATATATTAAATCACACACCACACACACACACACACACACACACACACACACACACACACACACACACACACACACACACGTAGGAAAGCTTTAAAACAGACCCATGTGCACAAATCCTTCACTATAATCGCCTATCAATTTATCTGTTTTCTGCATTTAAGAAGCAAAGGTACTTTCAACACAATCCATAGGGGTTACAGAGCACACACACACACACACACACAGACACACACACACTCTAAGCCAGCGGTGGTCACATCCAGTTATGCTGACATGGCCCAGCATCTGCTCGGCGGCTTCAGAATGACACCGATTTGCACTTAAATGAGTGGATTTAAGTGGCGCTCCGCCATTACCACTCGGCCATATGTGATCCCAGTGTCTTTATCCTGCATTACACTGAGGAGGAGGAGAGGGAGATGAGAGAGGGGGGGGGTGGGGGGAGAAAGGAGGAACGACAGGAGACGGGGCGGAAGGGGGGGGGCGAGGGAGATTAGGACAGACAGTGGCAGCAGAGAAAGAGAGGGAGAGGGAGAGAGAGGCGTAAAGAGAAAGTAATGGATCTGTAATGAGAGAGAGAGAGAGAAACGGTAAAAGTGAGAGAGAAAGAGAGAGAGAGAGAACATCAGAAACAGGAGGAAGAGGAGGAAGACGAGATGAGAGAAGAAGGAGAGAAGTGATGAAACATGAAAAACACAGGTTCAGTATCCGGTTCAGGCCTGAAAACGTACTGGTCCTGATCTGAGAACGTACTGGTCCTGATCTGAGAACGTACTGGTCCTGATCTAAGAACGTACTGGTCCTGATCTAAGAACATACTGGTCCTGATCTGAGAACATACTGGTCCTGATCTGAGAACATACTGGTCCTGATCTGAGAACATACTGGTCCTGATCCAAGAACGTACTGGTCCTGATCTAAGAACGTACTGGTCCTGATCTAAGAACATACCGGTTCTGATCTGAGAACATACTGGTCCTGATCTGAGAACATACTGGTCCTGATCTGAGAACATACTGGTCCTGATCCAAGAACGTACTGGTCCTGATCTAACAACGTACTGGTCCTGATCTGACAACGTACTGGTCCTGATCTAAGAACATACTGGTCCTGATCTGAGAACGTACTGGTCCTGATCTAAGAACGTACTGGTCCTGATCTAAGAACTTACTGGTCCTGATCTAAGAACTTACTGGTCCTGATCTGAGAACGTACTGGTCCTGATCTGAGAACTTACTGGTCCTGATCTGAGAACATACTGGTCCTGATCTGAGAACATACTGGTCCTGATCTGAGAACATACTGGTCCTGATCTGAGAACCAGTCCTGTTATAATGAGCTGAAGAACCAGTGAGAGGTCTTCTGACCCTGTGAGGAGAACCCTTCTTCTCTTCTTTTTCCTCCTTCCATCCCATCCTCCCTTTTTCTCATCTCCTCATCATCTTCCCTTCCCTTTCCTCCATCCTTCCTTTGCCTCCTTCTCTCCTCTTCTTGTTCTCACTTTCCTTCCCTCCTTCAATTCATCTCCTCTTTTTCTCCTCCGCCTCCCGTCCCACCTTCATCACCTTGTCACTTCCCCTCCTCCTCATCCTTCCTCCTTCTGTCCATACATCTTTCTTTCCCTTTATCTCTTTGCCTCCTCCTTCCACGTCCCTTTCATTCTTTCCCTCCTTGTTTCCTCCTCATCACTCATTCCTTCTCTCCTCTTCCTCTCATCCCTGCAGCTATCTTCCTCCCACCTACTCTCTCTCCTCCTTTCCTTTCCCACCTCTCTTTATCTCTACTCCTTCCCAACTTTCTCCCTTTGGCTCATCTCTCCCTCCCTCCCTCCTCCTCCTCTTCCTTCTCCCTCTAGCTACCCTCTCCCTCTCTCCCTCCATCCCTCTGCACCTCCTCTCCCTGACTTATCTCACGCTCCCTCCTCTCCTCCTCCAGGTGTTTTGCAGGGATAAAGGATTGATGAAGCCATCAACTCTCTGCTCTTGACATTTACAAAAAACCCTCCAAGCAAACGCCTCCTTCCTTCTTCCCCCCCCCACCCCACCGCCACTCCTCTCTTCCCCTCCCTCGCTCTCTCCACCTCTCTCTCGTTATCTCTCCACAGAGCTACCTCGCCCGTCGTTCGCCCGACTACATCATTAAGACCCAGTAATTAGGGCTCATTTGTAAAGCCAGTGTAAATAAAGGGCCTGTAATGGTCGGGGTATCACTCACACCGAGGCGTAAACTAGACATTTGTGTATGTGTGCGACCGGGTGTATGTGCATGTGTGTGTTTGAGGCGACAGGGGACATTAGCAAATTAGCCCATGTGTCATTAGAGTGTATGTGTGTGTGTGTGTGTGTGTGTGTGTGTGTGTGCGAGTTAGAAAAGTTGGTTGCAAAACAGAGAAAGAGTGTGTTTGTGATTTGTGAGGGAGAGATAGAGGCAGAAGTGTATTTAGAAGACCTGAATTAATCATTGTTTGTGTATCGTGTGTGTGTGTGTGTGTGTGTGTGTGTGTGTGTGTGTGTGTGTGTGTGTGTCGGGGGTGACAGGAGGCATTAGGAAATTAGCGCCTGTGTCATTAGCGAGCAGGAATGCAGAGCGTGTGGAGAGTAAAGGTCTGAGATTGAAGGTTTGAAGGACGACTCACGGAAACACATTCACACACCTGCAGGTTTCTGAAAAGATTTAAGTCTTAAAGGGGCGTCGACTTCCCGGCAGCATCGGGCCACACGTGCTGCTTCCTGTTTGTATGTGTGGACTTTATGAATCATTTAGTTATTGGGTTTCAATTTGTGGCTTTCTTCTCAATAAGTATTTTTTTTTAATGCACCTTCTGGAAATGCTGCTATATACACTGTTTGTCTTTGTACGTTTATGTTTTGACCTTTGACGCACAAAGTTTACTGCTCATATTATTTTGTTACGAAGCTGTTTTTGTGTTGCTATCAGATAATTGTTGGCACATTATTTGTCAAAGATTAAAAACTGTTATTTCACATGTCCAGGAACAGAAGATGATTGATTGTTTTTCAGTCTGTGTCTAGTCTTCAGATTATTTGTAATTAAAACAACAACAAAATAATTTTATTTTCGTCATTTGAGATCATTTGATGCTAAACACGCAACCTATAGTCTGAAGTGGTAATTTACTTATTTTTGCTTAAATGAATCTCACCTATTTTGTTTGTAATTAGTCTTTTTGATCGTATTTCAAGATTTTTATTTTCCAAGAAGACAAGTTTGGAATCTGTCTTTGGTAAAAACGTGTTTATATCTCGATGTCCAGAGTTTCTGAGACTCTTGGAGCTGCTGTCCTTTTAGTTTGAAACCTGCGTTGTCGTGGAGACGCACAAACAAGTTCTCTTCCTGATTGGTTCTTATCAGACATGTGACTTCGACCCTCAGTAACAGTTCCACCTCGCTCTCACTTTTCAGAATCTCGGTTCGGTCCGGAGCTCAGTTTCTCCTCAGTTCCATGAAACGTGGAACCTCCTCTAGAACCACTTCCTCCTGGTTCTCCTTCAGACTGCAGGTGTGGAGCTGAGTGAAGTGTGATCGGACGCGCTCTTTGCATTCCAGGCGGCTCCGGCTCCAGAAGGTCAGAACCACTCGGAGCTCCGGCTCGACTCTCACCTTCCGATCGATGTGTTTTCCTATCGAGCGGCAGCGCGGCCGCGTGTCAATCAATCTGCAGCTGTCGATAAAAATGATCGTTCGTCGATGTGTTTATTTGCATTTAATGATCTTAATTACCATTCCCAGTTTACCTCTCCCCTTATTCACATGGAGGTCCCCCTGACTCACCTCCTCCCCCGTCCCCCCCGGCCTCCCCCATCTCTATCTGCTTTATAATCCAGAAGGTTCAGAATAAGACCTGAGGAGGAGGGTGACTCCTCTGCATCTCCTTTAGTTATTATCCTCCAACAAGGAGGTTAGAAATGATTTGTTTATGTGCTCGTTAGGATTATTTCAGGTAAAGATATAAAAGGTTTGATCAGTCAGGGAGAGTCCTCACGAGTGTAGAAGAACCAAAGTGTGTGTTTGTGTTGTCGAACACACGCGACCTCTGATCCGAAATAAAGTCACACCTCTCAGCACACACACACAAAGAGAGAGACACAAAAACACCATATATCAGACGTGCACACATTTGTCATGCCTGCTGCACACACACACACAGTGTGAAGCACTCTCCCATGCTCTTATGTACACACACAGTTCTGCCCTCACTTCAATAAAGCATCAATTCAGGAGTCGGACGGCCGAGCTGATCTTTACAGCTTCCACCGCATCAAAGTAATGACCAGCGGTAAATCTGATCCTGAGGAGAGAGGAGGAGAGAGGGAGGGGAGAGGAGAGGAGGAGAGAGGAGGAGAGAGGAGAGAGGAGAGAGGAGGAGAGACGGAGGAGAGAGGAGGAGAGAGGAGAGAGGGAGGGGAGAGGAGAGGAGGGATGGAGGAGAGGAGGAGAGAGGAGAGATGGAGGAGGAGAGAGGAGAGAGGAGAGAGGAGAGAGGAGAGAGGAGAGAGGAGAGAGGAGAGAGGAGGAGAGAGGAGGAGAGAGGAGGAGAGAGGAGGAGAGATGGAGGAGAGGAGGAGAGAGGAGAGAGGAGAGAGGAGAGAGGAGAGAGGAGAGAGGAGAGAGGAGCAGAGAGGAGGAGAGAGGAGAGATGGAGGAGAGAGGAGGAGAGAGGAGGAGAGAGGAGGAGAGAGGAGGAGAGAGGAGAGAGGAGGAGAGAGGAGAGGAGGAGGAGAGAGGAGGAGAGAGGAGGAGAGAGGAGAGAGGGGAGAGGAGGAGAGGTGGAGAGATGGAGGAGAGAGGAGGAGAGAGGAGGAGAGAGGAGAGATGGAGGAGAGAGGGAGGAGAGAGGAGGAGAGAGGAGAGAGGAGAGATGGAGGAGAGATTAAAACTGAATCTGGAAACTATGAGAAACAAACTCTGATCTCGTTCTCTCACGTCAATGTTTATTCTTCCCCGTCCCAAGAATCCCATGAGCGAGTGTGTGTGTGTGTGTGTGTGTGTATGTGTGTTGAGTGTGTGTGTTGAGTGTGTGTGTGCGTGTGTGTGTGTGTCCAGAG